>NC_083410.1:76260976-76560976 GCF_020745735.1 Hemiscyllium ocellatum | reverse complement strand
TCCAAAAACTTATCCAACACTGACATCAGGCTCACTGGTCTATAGCTCCCTGGCTTTTCCTTAGCTCATTTTTGAAATGTTCCACAGGTACAGGAAAAACCATTAACGCTGAGATGTATTGAAAACAAACAAAATGCTAAAAAAAAGAACATTAAGGTGAAATGTTAAGAATTTTCGATTTGCAGTTGCGGTCTGATCTATTGCGTGTTTCCAGCACTTTTTTTATAATTTATTATTTGCAGTAACTGTGGAATTTTGCTTCTGAATTGCTACAGAGCCAGTGGTTTCATGAGACCATAAACAGAGAGGAGGAAAATAACAGAAAGATTGGAATCTGTTGGCACAGTGGAAGCATCATGCAGGTAAAGCCAGGGCTGACAAAGTGTTGATGAGCCTTAATGGAGGCAATGAGCTTCATGTAGAGCAAAACAATTTGGCGCAGGACAGGTGCCTGCAGGAATAGTCAGGAAAAGTATAATGCAGAAGTGAGACAGAGCATTAACGTAAAAGAAATTCCACAAATCCAGCATCAGAAAGTATGCTGGAGTGAGGAGTGAAGGAGTTTGTAGATACAGGTGAGGAGCTTTTTTTTAGATTAGATTAGATTACTTACAGTGTGGAAACAGGCCCTTCGGCCCAACAAGTCCACACCGACCCGTCGAAGCGCAACCCACCCATTCCTCTACAATTACCCCTTTTACCTAACACTACGGGCAATTTAGCATGGCCAATTCACCTGACCTGCACATCTTTGGACTGTGGGAGGAAACCGGAGCACCTGGAGGAAACCCACGCAGACATGGGGAGAATGTGCAAACTCCTGAGTCCAGAATTGAACCCGGGTCTCTGGCGCTGTGAGGCAGCAGTGCCAACCACCGTGCTGCCCAGATCCGTGACATGGATCTGGGCACTCACAAAGACAAGAGGGTACTAATGTGGAGCTAAATGTCTGCGGGTACAGTGAAAGCACATTTATGCAGATAAAGTGATCTACAGGCACAAGAGGGCACTATTATGGGGAGGGGTCTGCAGGTCACAAATCAACAGCACAGATATAAGACCTTCAACCTATCATATCAATGTCTGTTAAAAAACAACTATTCTAATTCCAAATCCATAGGAAATTATGAAAACAGAGAAGATAAACTGCATTTAAATTGTGTCTTTAACGGAGTAAAACATCTCCAAAATGGTTCTCAAGAACACAACTAAAGAGTTTTGACACTGAGCACATGAAGGTGCAATACAGCAGATAGCCAAACACTTGGGTCAAAGAAGAAGAGAAGAGGCACAAGGAAGCTTTTGCAAAGAGTTTGTAGAGCTGAAGGCTTGGCAACTAAAATAATGGTAATCAATCATATGACAACTTAAATTAGAAATTTCTGTAACTTGCTGCTTAGAAGGGCAGTAAGAGGCAGAAACCATCATTACATTTACGTATTCAGGTGTACACTTGTGAGGTCAAGGCATACAAAGCTGTGGACTAAGTGCTGTAGCATAGAACTACGATTGTTATGTGATTGGGCTTGAGTTCATCAAAACAATGGGCCGAAGGATCAGTTTTTGTGCTATAGATCGGTTTGACTCTAAGATACCAGATTTGGAGAAGCACAGGTACTTTGAATGATACTAAAGAAGATCACAGTTTTAGGGAGAGATGAGCCCATAGAGGAACTTTAACTAAAAATGAAAATTTAACAAAATGGCTTAGGTAAGTGATCACAGGCGAATGAGGCTTGGCACAAGTTAGGACAAGGGCAGAAATCTGGATGACCAAGTGTGCAAAAGGTAGAATGTGGGATGCTGGGCAGGAGAAGATTAAAATAGTCTAAAGGCAGTAAATGCAGATGTGCCGAGGTAATGGAGATGTTGGGCAATGTTGCAGATGTGGAATGGTGCAACTTATGTCAGAACTTCATCTCAGGGTCAAACATGATAGGCAATCAGAAAATTGGTTCAGGCTCAGATAACTAATAGGGAAAGGATTGATGATTAAGGAAGAAAGTTTGTGACAGCGACTGAAGGCAATGACTTTGGTCTACACAATAATTCTAGACAGTGTACTACAGATGTTTTGTCATTTCTGTGCACATTGACCTGGTTCAGCAGACAAGAGGAGGAAGTCACTTTTTCAATGACAGATCGAAAGGTCCAAGTCACTAGCTGTAAGACAGTCACAAACAGTCGACTGCCACCCATACAGTCCTCAGCAATTTAGTGACAAAACTATTTTCAATGCTCTATCCTGGCTATAGCTTCCAGTAACCCTCAGAGTGAAATAAATGAAAATTAGGGCACTGGACGTCTGCTTACTTGGTATGAAAGACCAGCCTTTCAGCTTCATACAGAGCAAGTTCAAACTGACAGCAAAGGTCAAGCTGGCAAAATGGGTGCAACCAATCATCTGAAAGATTTAACTTCAATTCATCCACAAAGTTTTGCCAATAGCTTTCAGACAAGGGGTTATTATTCCATTAGGTCCTTTTGCTTGTTTCCCAGAAAGCTTTTCAGACTCCTGCAATATAATTTCTTGAAATAAACCTTTACAAACAAGATTTCTACTGATTTTTCACTTTGCTTGCCTATGGCCTCTTGTCCGAATGCAGCAGAGAAAGAGATGCAGACTGGAGAGGGATTAGACATAAAGAACTGATTTTCTCGGACTTCACTTTCCTTGATGTGCTGAGGCTCATTGTGACCCAACTGAAGGCATCACAGCACACTGTAGTTCATTCAATCAGCATGGTGGCTCAGTGGTTAGTACTGCTGCCTCACAGCGCCACAGACTGGGTTCAATTCTTGCCTTGGGTGACTGTGTGGAGTTTGCACATTGTCTCCATGTTACATGGGTTTCCTTCAGGTGCTCCGGTTCCCCCTCACAGTTCAAAGATGTGTAGGTTAGGCGGATTGGCCATGCTAAATTGCCCATAGTGTATAGGAATATGCAGATTAGGTGGATTAGCCGTGGGAAATGCAGGGTTACAGGGTCAGGGCTGGGGGATGAGTCTGGATGGATTGCTCTTCAGAGGCTCGGTGTGCACGCCATGGGCTGAATAGCCTGTTTCACACTGGACGGGGTTCTATGATTCTATGAAATCAAAACTGAGACAATACTTCCATATTTGGCTGTCACAGAAGTTCCATCATAGCTATGCAGACCAACAAAAACACGAACAATATTACATTCAGTGCAGTTTTAGCACGTTAGTCAGTACCTAAGAACTTAACACCGTGGGCGGCACGGTGGCACAGTGGTTAGCACTGCTGCCTCACAGCGCCTGACACCCGGGTTCAATTCCCGACTCAGGCGACTGACTGTGTGGAGTTTGCACATTCTCCCCGTGTTTGCGTGGGGTTCCTCCGGGTGCTCCAGTTTCCTCCCACAGTCCAAAGATGTGCGGGTCAGGTGAATTGGCCATGCTAAATTGCCCGTAGTGTTAGGTAAGGGATAAATGTAGGGGTATGGGTGGGTTGTGCTTCGGTGGGTCAGTGTGGACTTGTTGGGCCGAAGGGCCTGTTTCCACATTAAGTAATCTAATCTAATCTAATCTTAATTTAGCGATTATATGGAGACTTCAATACAGTCACAGTTTTAAACATACTCCTTGCAACGTGATCCAAGTTCCATATCATACTTCAGCACTTTGTTTCTGCACTGCTTTGTGAAACAAAATCAAATCTTATGCATCCTTTTAGAATGTCCCTTTGGAACATCACATCTACTAATTCGGTTTTTGTTTAATTTTACTGCAGTGTGTACTTCTGGAGAGATCCAACTGTGGCAGTCAATAGAAAAATAGTTTCAAGCCTCTTTAAATAGATATCCATTTGCAGCTTGGTACTAGAGATTTTGATTCTTTCTCACCTTCTGTGCTCGGCGGACTAGAACAGCCGCAAAGAAGTGCAAAGTTACTCTTAGTTCGTCAATAAAGGCTTCATCATCAGTCAAGTCCCTGCAAAACCATAAAGAGGGCTCTTAAAACAAAGTTTGAATAAAATTGGAAATTTTAAGCTAAACACTGGATCCACAGACATTCAAATCAATGGATGTCATTGTAATTTTGAAATAAAAATTGGATTTACATTCACTGTGCACAGCAGCAAACCTCCAAATGGCTATCATGATTGACTGTATATAGACAAACTGATAGCTGCACTCTTGGTTCCTTCATGAGCAAGCTTTCCAACCATGGTTAGGTCAATTACTAAGAAACAAAAAGTGACTGTTTCCTGCAGTGTATTCCCCTTTGCTTTGCAGAATAAGCAAAGGTGTGTCTCGATCATCGTTAGGCATTTTACCCTAAACTCCTGCAGATCTCTGGTGCAATCAACAGTTACAGCAGAATTCACACAGCCAATGGGTTGGCACATTCATTGATTCAGCCACTACTTTCAAAGTCCTAAACCACTGTTCCCATTTCTGAGTTATCACATATGCAATCTTTCACCAAATATCCATGCTCACAAACATTTTTTAAAAATCTGCATTGCCAATAAACTGCCTAGAAGAATCCATAAAGTAAAATCATGATATGAATTATGAAACATAATCCATGATGTGTTAAATAGTAAAATTATAAAGTACTTCAGGACAATAATGAATCTATCTTGAGGACAATACAAGCACCATTTGCAACTCCTCTGATACTAAAACAATCCATGTTCGAATAAAACAAAATCTGGACAATACCCAGGCTTGGGCTGAAAATCTGCAAGGAACATAGAAAAAAGAACATCGAAAAGCACAGCACAGAACAGGCCCTTTGGCCCACGATGTTGTGCCGAGGTTTAATCCTAATGTAAAATATAATAACTTAACCTACGCACCCCTCAACTCACTGCTATCCGTGTGTATGTCCAGCAGTCGCTTAAATGTCCCCAATGACTCTGCTTCCACCGCCACATCTGGCATCACATTCCACGCATTCAATACTCTCTGCATAAAGAACCTACCTCTGACGTCTCCTTTATACTTTCCTCTTAATATCTTCAAACTATGACTCATCGCACCAGTCAATCCTGCCCTGGGGAAAAAGTCTCTGGCTATTGACTATCTATTCCACTCATTATTTTGTACACCTCGATGAGATCTCCTCTCTTCCTCCTTCTCTCCAGAGAGAAAAGTACGAATTTATTCAATCTTTCTTCATAAGGCAAGCCCTCCAGTTCAGGCAGCATCCTGGTAAACCTTTTTTGCAGCCTCTCCAAAGCCTCTGTATCTTTCAGAAAATAGGGCGACCAGGACTGGACACACTATTCCAAGTATGATCTCACCAGGGACTTGTAGAGCTGTAGCAAAACCTCACAGCTCTTAAACTCAATCCCCCTATTAATGAAAGCCAAAACACCACATATGCTTACTTAACAACCCTATCCACTTGGGTGGCAACTTTGAGGGATCTACGTACTTGCACACCCAGTTCCCTCTGTTCCTCCACACTGCCAAGAATCCTGTCTTTAATCCAATATTCAGCATTCGAGTTCGACCTTCCAAAATGCATCACTTCGCATTTATCCAGGTTGAACTGCATCAGCCATTTCTCAGCCCTGCTCTGCATCCTGTTTATGTCGCACTGCAGCAGCCCTCTATACTATCGATGACACTCACAACCTTTGTGTCATCTGCAAATTTATTAACCCACCCCTCAACCACCTCCTCCATTTATAAAAATTACAAAAAGCAGAGGCCCAAGAACAAAGCCCTGCGGGACCCCACTCAACACTGACCTCCAGGCAAAATACTTTCCATCCACAACCACTCTCTGCCTTCTGCAAGCCAGACAATTCTGAATCCAGATAGCCAAATCTCCCTGTATCCCATACTTCCTGACTTTATGAGCAAGCCTACCATGGGGAACCTTAACAAACGCCTTCCTGAAGTCCACATACACCACATCCACTGCTCGACCGTCGTCGACCTGTCTTGACACCTCCTCAAAGAACCCAATAAGATTTGTGAGGCATGAACTACTCCTCACAAAGCCATGCTGACTGCCTTTAATCACACTATGCTTTGCCAAATAGTCATAAATCCTATCCATCAGAATTCTTTCCAAAGCTTTGCTGACCACAGACGCAAGACTGACATTTGGACAACACAAATAGAACATAGAACAATACAGCACAGAACAGACCCTTCATGTTGTGCCGAACATTTATCCTAGATTAAGCACCTATCCATGTACCTATCCAAGGTCACCAATGATTCAGACTCTGCCACTCCCACAGGCAGTGCGCATTCCATGCCCCCACCACTCTCTGGGTAAAGAACCCAGCCCTGACATCCCCCCCCCCCATACCTTCCACCCTTCACCTTAAATTTATGTCCCCTTGGCTTGGCTATGACCAACTCCAGTCATAACCATTGCTCATAGCATTCAACGGTGGTCTGAATCTCCCACTATAATAGTAACATCCTGGGAGTTACCACTGACAAGAAACTCAACTAGACTCATCATGTAAAAACAGTAGCTACAAGAGCCGTTCTGAGGCTAGGAATACTGCAATAAGTAATTCCTGACTCTCCAAAAGTCTGTCCACCACCTACAAGGCACAAGTCAGGAATGTGATGGAATACTCCTCAGTTGGCAGAATAAGTGCAGCTGCAACAACACTTAAGCAGCTTGACAACATCCAGGATAAATCAACTTGCTTGATTGGCACCATATCCACTCGTCCCTTCAACATCAATGGTCAGTAGCAGCAACATATACTATCTACAATACACATTGCAAGAATTCACCAAGGATTATCAGACAGCAAGTTCCAAACCTACGACCACTTCCACCTACAAGGACAAGGACAGCAGAAACACCACCACCTACAATTTCCCCTCCCAGTTACTCACCAGGCTAACTTGGAAATACATCACTGTTCATTCACTGTCATTGGGTCAAAATCCTGGAATTTCCTCCCTACTGCCATTGTGGGTCTACCTATAGCACATCGCCTACAGCAGTTCAAGAAGGCACCTAACCACCATCATTGTACAAAATGCGGAGGAATGGGATTGTGGGAGATGTAGCAGTTTGGATCAGCAATTGGCTTGCTGAAAGACGACAGAGGGTGGTGATTGATGGAAAATGTTCATCCTGGAGTCCAGTTACTAGTGGTGTACTGGGTTGATGGGGGTCCACTGCTGTTTGTCATTTTTATAAACGACCTGGATGAGGGCATAGAAGGGTGGGTTAGTAAATTTGCAGACGACACTATGGTCGGTGGAGTTGTGGATAGTGGCAAAGGATGTTGTAGGTTACAGAGACATAGATAAACTGCAGAGCTGGGATGAGAGGGGGCAAATGGAGTTTAATGCAGACAAGTGTGAGGTGATTCACTTTGGTCGGAGTACCCGGAATGCAAAGTACTGGGCTAATGGTAAGATTCTTGGTAGTGTAGATGAGCAGAGAGATCTCGGTGTCCAGGTACACAGATCCTTGAAAGTTGCCACCCAAGTTGACAGGGTTGTAAAGAAGGCATAAAGTGTTTTAGCATTTATTAATAGAGGGATCAAATTCCAGAACCATGAGGTTATGCTGCAACTGTACAAAAATCTGGTCGGCCGCACTTGAGTATTGTGTACAGTTCTGGTCACTGCATTATAAGAAGAAAGTGTAAGTTTTGGAAAGGGTGCAGAGGAGATTTACTAGGATATTGCCTGGTATGGAGGGAAGGTCTTACGAAGAAAGGCTGAGGGATTTGAGGCTGTTTTCGTTGGAGATAAGAAGATTGAGAGGTGACTTAATAGAGACATAGAAGATAATCAGATATTTTTATAGGGTGGACAGGGAGAGTCTTTTTCCAAGTATAGTGACGGCGAGCATGAGGGGGCATAGCTTTACATTGAGGGGTGATAGATATAGGACAGATGTCAGACGTAGTTTCTTTACTCAGAGAGTAGTAAGGGTATGGAATGCTTTGTCTGCAATGGTAGTGGATTTAAGTACATTTAAGTTGTCATTGGACGAGCATATGGACGTACATGGAATAGCGTAGGTTAGATGGGCTTCAGATTGGTATGACAGGTCGGCGCAACATCGAGGGCTGAAGGGCCTGTACTGCGATGTAATGTTCTATGTTCTCATAGGCAATTAATGCGGATGGGCATTTAAATGTTGGCCAGTGACACCACGGATGAATAAAAAAAAATTTTGAATCAAAAAGTAGCACATTTAAATTTACATAATATGCTTCGGGAGCAGAAAACATTTTTATCAAAATTAATGCCTTTAAAATATTTTATTTCATAAAATTCCAATCAAATGAATTATATCCTACCTGTACCAAGGGTGCACAAAGTTTTCAATCACCAGCTCCAGTATCTACAGAAGGCAAAATTTTACATTTAATACAAAACATGATTTTGCTCAAGCATATTTAGAATTGCTGACGTACGTGCATATATTTCACACAGTAACCCTTTTTTATGGAAATGTTAAGGAAGAAGGGATGAAGAGAGAGTCAATAGGAATAAGTCAAAATCAGGATCAATACAGTAAAGCAACATAAGTAAGTGAAATAGGGCAAGGGAAGTACAGATAGAGTAAGGCAAGTTAACCGTATTCTTACAGGAGCTATTTTTTGGGAAAAGAATGTTATTCAGAATGTTAAAAGAAGTTACAACAGCAGAGCTCACACCATCATATGCTCCCGCTGTGGTGCAAGGAAAATCACAGGAACTTCAGATGTCCCTGGTGAATACATGTGCAGGATGTCCAGTTGAACCACATTTCGGAGCTGCAGCTACAGTTGAATTCACTGCAGAGCATTCGTGATGCTTAACAAGTCATGGATAACACATTCAGTGAGGTGGTCAGGCCTTAGGTGCAGACGGAACAGCTAGAAAGGGCATGGGTGAGCACCAGGCAGGTTAGTGGAAGGCAGTTAGAGCAGGAGCCCCTGTGGTCATCCGCTTTCAAACAAATTTTTGATACTGCTCGGGGAGATAACTTCAGGGGAAAGCAATAACAGCCAACTATGTGGCATCTGCTGCAAAAGAGGGAAAGAAAAACCTATACTGAGGGCAAGAGTGGTATGGAATTCAATTGTAAGGGACCAGATTTTGGTGATTGCAAAAGAGACTCCAGAGTAATAGGCTGTTTTCCCAGTACCAAAGTCAGCAATATCATTGAACAGCTACAGGGCGTTCTGAAGGAGGAAAGCGACAAAAAAGGATATATGGAAAAAGGGATGAACTGTTTAAGAAAGGTGGTAAGGACAAGCCAGGGAACTATAGACCAGTGAGCCTGATGCTGGTGATGGGCAAGCTGTTGGAGGGACGGTGGCACAGTGGTTAGCACTGCTGCCTCACAGCGCCAGGACCTGGGTTCAATTCCCGCCTCAGGCGACTGACTGTGTGGAGTTTGCACGTTCTCCCCGTGTCTGCGTGGGTTTCCTCCGGGTGCTCCGGTTTCCTCCCACAGTCCAAAGATGTGCAGGTCAGGTCAATTGGCCATGCTAAATTGCCCCTAGTGTTAGGTAAGGGGTATATGTAGGGGTATGGGTGGGTTGCGCTTCAGCGGGTCGGTGTGGACTTGTTGGGCCGAAGGGCCTGTTTCCACACTGTAAGTAATCTAATCTAATCTGAGGGACAGGATGTACATGTATTTTGAAAGGCAAGGACTGATTAGGGATAGTCAACATGGCTTTGTGCATGGGAAATCATGTCTCACAAACTTGATTGAATTTTTTGAAGAAGTAACAAAGAGGATTGATGAGGGCAGAGCAGTGGATGTGTCCTATCTGGCGTTCAACAAGGTTCCATCTTATGGAATACAGGGAGAACTAGACATTTGGATACAGACTGGCTCAACGGTAGAAGACAGAAGGTGGTGGTGGAGGGTTGTTTTTCAGTCTGGAGGCCTGTGACCAATGGAGTGCGACAAGGATTGTGGTACTGGGTCCACTACTTTACATCATTTATATAAAATGATTTGGATGTGAGCATAAGAGATATAGTTAGTAAGCTTGCAGATTACACCAAAATTGGAGGTGTAGAGAATAGCGAAGAAGGTTATCTCAGATCATAACATGATCTTCATCAGATGCGCCAATGGGCTGAGAAGTGGCAGATGGAGTTAATTTAGATAAATGTGGAGTGCTGCATTTTGGGAAAGCAAATCTTAGCAGGACTTATACACTTAATGATAAGATCCTCGGGAGTGTTGCTGAACAAAGAGACCTTGGACTGCAGGTTCATAGCTCCTTAGAGGTAGAGTTGCAGGTAGAGAGGTTAGTGAAGACAATGTTTAGTATGCTTTCCTTTATTGGCCAGAGTACGGAATATAGACGTTGGAAGGTCATGTTGCAGCTGTAGAGAACGCTGGTTAGGCCACTTTTGGAATATTGCATGCAAATCTGATCTCCTTCCTATCAGAAGGATGTTGTGAAATGTGAAAGGGTTGAGAAACAACTTACAAGGATGTTGCCAGGGTTGGAGGATTTGAGCTATAGGAATAGGCTGAATAGGCTGGAGCTATTTTCCCTGGAGCGTCAGAAGCTGAGGGGTGATCTTTTAGAGATTTATAAAAACATAAAGGGACATGGATTAGGATAAGAGAGAGTCTTTTTCCTGGGGGTGGGGGGAGTCCAGAAAGAGGGGGCATGGGTTTAGGGTGAGAGGGGAAAGATGTACACAAGAATTAAGGGACAATGTTTTCATGCAGAGGGTGGTGAGTATATGGAATGAGCTGCCACAGGAAGTGGTGGAGGCTGGTACAAATGCAACATTTAAAAGGCATCTGGATGGGTTCATGAATAGAAAGGGTTTAGAGGGATACAGGCCAAGTGCAGGCAAATGGAATGAGATTAGGCTGGAACAACTGGTCAGCATGGATGAGTTGGACCGAAGAGTATGTTTCCATGTTGTAACATCTCTATGACTCTAATTAGTCCAAATAAATTCAAATGAACATAAAACATGCAATTTGTGTGTGAAGAATGAAGGAGAACTTACTTCAGATAGAGAAGCATCCACCTTTGAACTAACTGTCAAACCCAGCCACGGCTGGTAGTTTTCCAACAGCAGTGTGGCCCTAACAACAAATAACACACGTTATGAAGCAGCATATTACCCAAAAACAACCTTTGTAGCTTTTTTATTTGAAGGAAGATGCAAGTGGGAATAATGAAAGAAAAATACATTCACTGCAAACTCCACTAAAAACTATGTTTTGGCACATGGAAAACCAAATACATACCCACCATACAAAAACAATTTTTCTGCTTAAACCTAGATGTGCTCCCTTCATTCACATACGACAGCAAAATCATTCAGTGCACAAAAATTCTAAAAACAATCCATCTGAAAAGGACAAACAAGGCCAGAAGGTAGACGATAAATGGTAAGACACACTTAACATAGTATCATTTCTCAATAGCTATATCAAATATTTAAGTGTATCAGATCATCCAATTAGGGCCAATGTAAAAGCAGTAGCCATGTTTTGTAGAACCTTTATAATGATTTAATGTCATTCTAGCACTGCACTACAAATTGAAATACTCTACATTATCTACTTTCTGCCTATACAGAAGTAGTAAATCAAAATAAATTGTCCAGTTCACTGACCTTCCTGTTCCCCACTTTGTTGCTATGACTGAGAGCTCAGGAGAGGGTCAGTGATCTGGATAGGTTACTTCAAAACGGTGGCAAGGGGCTCACCTGCATCGGGTTAACTGCTGCAAATCAATTCAAGAATCAGAGATGCTGATGCTCAAGTGTACATATTGGTCCCATTAAAACGGCAACATTAAAACAGAATTTAAACTATAGGACCTACTGACCTAAACCATATACAGGAATAGAGGGATTTTGGATTACATGCCCACAGATCATTGAAGATAGCACAAAAGGTAAATAAAGTAGTTGAGGAATATGGGAGAACTAATTATTTCTTAATTCATGGGATGTGCGCTTTGCTGACTGGGCCTCAGCATTTATTGCTCATCCATAACTTCCCTTCAGCTGAGGCTGGTCAGTTCTTTCTTCCTTTCATTGTCAAGGCAAATTTCCTAAGGGTATTGAGGAAATGGTTAGAAGTCCAGAGCATTAACTGAAAATTAGAATTAACACATAACCAAGATGAGACAGAAACTGGAAACACAGGAGTGACATCCTTTCCATTACTGGTAACAGCCTTGTCATCAGGCCCGAGATGCTATCAGTATTGCTGTACATAGCACAGATCGGGCCTACAGCCTTTTTGTCTCGATTGTCAAAGATGTTATTATGTCTGCAGGGACACCATGAGCAAAACTAGAGAGAGAGGGGTTGAATATGCTCCCAGCTTTGTATTTATTCTGACAGCCTCCTTTGTGTGCAAGCACAGTAAGTTCTGATAACACCAAATTGAAGTTCTACCTGTGCCCAATGCTGTAAAGAATGAGTCTGAACACATTGCCACAGAATACTTCAGCTCATGTCACTATTTTTTCCTCCTCCCTGAGATTTCTTAAGATTTTCTTGAGGCTACGCTTTGATCAACAGGGACTCCATTTTCACCCTATTAGGTGTTATAGTAATACCTTCTGTATATGTATTGATATACTGGGGAGAGCGAAGAAAGATTTAGATTCACAGAAACCAAATTAAAAGAATTCATCATATTAGCCTGTTATGGACCAGGCTAGACCCCTTCAAAACATTTCAAGAAAGTAGCCCAGACTCTAACTTTGTTTTTGTTTAAGCAGGTGTAATGCGGATATTATTGGAGGGACGTAGCTGGTCAAACCACTTAGTTTTAAACAAAACAGAATTTATTAATAAGATTACTGAATGAAAAGAGAACAGAATACTAAATAACGTAACCTATCCGAAAACCCAACAGATCATCCCAACTTAATGCTGTTCCAAATACTTGCAACATTCCCTACAAAGACCCCTTGGCACAAAAGGTAAAATGAAACAGAGTCTTACAAGAGATATCCGAGAGTGAGCCAGCATGGACCTGCTCCTTTGGCTGGCTGCCTTACAGTGAATAGCCAGACTGCCAAAAACCAAATCAAACCAGAGAAAAGCTGAGCTGGGCGAGCTGGCCACACCCCTTTCACTGCACAAGTGTTCCTTCTAAAAACTTAATAGCCTTTTTCCTGAGGCAATATGTTAGCTACAATCAAATTGGCCCTAAAACCCATTCAGGCCCAGACTTTTTGGGAGTCTGTGTCTTTTACGACCTCTCTGGAAAAAAAATCAAGACAACATAAATCTGGTTAAAGGAGCAGCATCATCACAACACTTATATAACCTCCTTCTCCAACCTCCCCCTTCTCACCCATCTTTCAGCTTCCATCTTTCTCCACCATCCACCCATTGGCAAAAGCACAAACCACCCCATCTCTCAGCAAAAGCCCAACACACAGGAAAAGTCAACTCTAGCTCAACAATGACTCCTTCACGGTCACCACATTACTAACTGCTGTCTAGTGAATCTATCAGCAAACACAGAACAGAGGCAACCTGTAATTGGATGATGGGTTCCCCACTGATTCTGTCCATTCTCCTTTCACATAACTTTTCTGATTGTTCATGCCCATGATTGGATTACAACAGGCAAATTTACATATCACCCCTGTTCATAGAGACTGGACAGTGCCAGATCATGGAAACTTTTATCCAGAAATTGATGGTGGTCAAAGATCATAAAGTCCATCAGTTATATCTTTGAGGCCCTCCAGCAAAAAGAGCTGGTAGAGCCTGTCAAATATTCTTTAAGCAAACTGTTGGCAGAATACCACAGTGCCAGAACTTACAATTACCAAGGTACGGCTGTTGATAAAAAGGGGTCTTTCCATTAGATCCTTCATGTACACCCAAACTCTGTGTCAACAACACTGGTCTCACCGAGACCGTCACCCACCAATTTTGGAATGTGTCTTTGCAATGATGGACTGAAAAGGGATGCAATGCTTTCAGAGGTTTGTCCTGAAGAGCTCCATGATAAAGGGCACTGTCATCCACAGACTTACCTCAGAGGCCTCAGCAAAAGAAGGGATTAATTGTATTTTTCTTGAATAATAAGAAATATTGGTCCATGTGACCGGGCAACCCTTCACATGGAAAGAAATTAAGAAAGCAGAAAGGAGAGCTGCCGACATAATGGAGAGTTACAAGAAATGTAACTACAGGATGAAGGGGTAACAACGTGCAAACGACACAAAGGGAAGCAGAGACTGAAAGAGAAACAAAATTCTTGAGGAAAGAAAATAAATCACTCGAAGTCAGATTCCTGATTCGCAGAAAAAGGTAACCAGATTTCTTGGTGATACATTAAGCCAACTCTAAAGATATAAAACGTGGCAACCTGTGTGAATAGCTCAACACTGGGACTGGGTATTTTACTAGACATGGCCAACCAGTGAACCAAGGTGTTACTGCTTGGTTGATTGAACAGGAACTCTGAAAAGCTATACAAGTAGAACCACTATAACCTGAGGCAGAAAGGCTCACAGAAATGCAGACTATCATACTTGTGAACTCAAAGATAAAAGCTGCTGTCAGATAGGACTTCTGAACAGTTCTGCATGAATTTTAAAAACAACATATTTTTGAAATGTGTAGCTACACAGTGCCACATGTTCATGGGAAGCAATGGGGGAAGTTTGTGGGAATGTAAAATGTACTTTTGCTGCAATGTACTTAATTAAATTTATCCTTTTATTTGAATTATTATTTGCCTATTAATTCTCAATAAATTTACATTGACTCTGATTTTTGCTAAAACTAAATTGCAAAAAGAAAAATCTTGCTCAAATCTTATTTGGGATATAGAATCATAGCTGAAGAAGAATTTTGTAGGACTGAAAACATTAATTCTATTTCTCTCTCCGCTGGATTTCTGTAGAATTTTCTCTTTTTGTTTCTTATTTGGGGGATGTTTGGTAAATTTGGTTATGTTGATAACATTATAAAACAAGGCTCATGCTATCACTTATTCTGGTCATTATGTTGCAAGATGATGTGATTAAACTAAAGATACAATGATAGAGTCAGCACTAGAAGGTTTTAGCTATAAAGATGAGACTGGATAGTTTGGGCTCTCTCTTTGGAACACATGAAGTGCATATGCGTCTGAAACGTAGACCCTTCTGTTCCACAGCTACCTAACCTGCTGTGCTTTTCCAGTGCTACACTTTTCAATGCTTATCTCCAGCATCTGCAGTCCTCACTTTCTCCACTTTGGAACAGAAGACTTTACGAGTGTTAATTAAGGTATATAAAATTAAGAAACTATTTAGAAACAATTTTTTTGCTGTAGAAGACATCATTAAAAATGCATAGATTTAAAATAACACCTGTCTCATACTTTGTCAATTGAGATCTTTTATCATTCAGAGTATGGTGGCATCTTCCAATCTCAATGGCTGATCAAGGCAGAAACCAATATTATATTTCAACATAGCATTTGGATATGCACCACAAATGTTGCAATTTGCAGGGCAATGGATAAAGAGCTGGAAAGTGGGATTAAATTGGGAAACATTTTGGTCAGCACAGACACAAGAGGTCAAATGGTCTCCTCCTGCATCTTAAACTCCTAAGATTCTATGACATAGCCACATTATGCTGAACTAGAAACGTAACAAGTTAAAATGATTTCGAACTCCTTCCTGCAAATTACTGAACTGTATAATATCTTCATAACCTAATTTAATCTATGAATGTAATATCAGCATTAGCAGCTTAATCTCCACCTCATTGTCATTGATCTTTGTAGGTCTTGTTTAAGCTGCAAAACACAGTTTGTCGCAAAACAGAAATGAGCAGAACAAATAACATTTATAATCTTCAGTCAGGTGACCTGCTACACGTAATTTACAGTTGAATTTCCTGATAAGTATGCCATCTGAATAAAATAGTGCAAATAAAACAGCAAAATGGTTCAGTTCTTTTCTTAATACAATGGGAGATGCAAGAATTGATAAATAACAGAATAAACAGTTTAATATCTAAATAAAGATGATGCCAATTATAATCTAAATGAGGTGCAGGATTTACCCAACCAATCCATACAGATGTGCCTGATCCATTTAAAAAAATTCAGGATTAATGGGAAAGAGAAGGCCAATCTGATAATTGGATAGACTTTCACAATGGTGTAAAAATCTCTTTCCACGCTATATGACGGTGTTCTTTCTAACATAATTATTAAATCATTCAGGTTTTTTGAAGGCAGGTTATTTTGCATTACAAGTGAAAATACAGAAAGCTTATGCCCAAAGCACTATCAGACATCTTCCTTTAGATTACTGAATTGCTACATGAACAATTCAACACACAAACACGTGCATCATTTAAATTTGCCTTGAACGATGAGCTTCAAGAGATCTTGATGCAGTTTAGAACTTAACTAAGGAAATGTACAACTGTGGTTAAGTAAAAGGTGGTCTGATGCACTTACTTATGTCTTTTACATTTGACTTTTCCACAGACAGCACAGCTATGACCTTGGGGAAAGAGTTCTTGCTGTTCTAGTTGCTGTAAGTAAAAAAAAAAGCAAAATTACTGGCAAACTTTAACAGTTTAAAATCGAACATCATAAGCATTTGACCAACATGTATAGTGTCAGTCTTGATGGACAAAGATTAGAGTGCACTGGAGAAACATGTAAATTTAGCTCATTAGCATCTCATTAACATAATCTTATTTTAGTCATATAGTACACGATTCACCTCAAAGAAATGATTCTTATTTGAAACCTGAAATGAAATAGTTGCAAAAGATGCTCTCAAAATAAAGAATTAGATGATACTTCTAATTGGAGCATAGTGGAGGACCAAGGTTTGGTGCATTGCAGAAGAAACTGTGTGGTGAAGCACATCAGATTTTGGGCTCCCACAGATGGAATCAGCTTCCCATCAACCAGAAGGCACCATGGTGAACTAAGGATAGGTAGCCTTAATCCAATTCAGTGTCAACCAGTAACACCATTCAGGGACTAGCACAAAATGTTTAAAAATCTCAGTTTGCTGCAGTGGCAAAATCGTATGAAGTCAGCATAAAGCAAGATACTAAAACAAAGCGGAACATTGCTCTGCACTTAGCTGTGCTGCCCTGAACTTCATACTGACACAAGGTGCCTGAAACAAACCATGCTCACCACCCAATGTCAACTTTCATCATCGGAGAAGCACAAAATTTAGAAAATATACATTTCTCATAACATACACAGGTATGAATCTACAGCAAAATCCTTCCTATTTACTTTTTAAACTATATTCCCTTCTCACAAGTAAAAACTAGTATTTACATGCTGAGCATTACATAGCAGTATGTTTTTTTTGCATTTACACTTCCTCAGCTTTACACAATGTGATGTTCTCATTTTCATTCTCCTGAAGTTAATGACTACTGTTGGGTGACCACTTGCTTTCTTTCTAATATCAGCTTTCTCCCAACTCCTGGGAGACCCTCTTATGGTGCAGTGGTCACGCCCCTATCCACGAACAGACACCCAGGTTCAAGTGACGGGGAGGAAATAGCATTGTAGTACTATCACTAGAATGTTAATCCAGAGATCCAGGCAATACTCAGGGAACCTGGGTCCGAATCCAGTCACAGCAGATGGTGGAGTGTGAATTCAATAAATATCTGAAATTAAGTATCTGATGGTGACCATGAATCCATTGTCGATTGTCAGAAAAAAACCTATCTGGTTCATTAATGCCCTTTAGAGAAGGAAACTGCCATCCTTATCTAGTATGGCTTATAAGTGACTCTAGATCCATAGCAACATGGTTGACTCTTAGCTGCCCTCTGGGCAATTAGGGATGGGCAATAAATGCTGACCTAGCCAGCAAAGCCCTCATGCTGTGAATGAGAAAAAAAGTACTACATGCTCAAGGTGTGTAATAACATCTCTGAGCAGATTGATTACAGATTGAAGCAGACTGAAAATTTAAGAACAGGGATTTCTGTAAATACCATTTTCTACGGCAGGTGAATAAGAACATTTAAAACAAGTGGCGCACGCTAATCTGCTAAGGCATTTTGAGTTCAAAAAAGAAGTAATATTAATGTTCTTCAAGAGCATTAAGTTGGATAAGTCCCAGGCTTTGATGGGATCTACCCCAGGTTATCAAGTGGCCAAGGGAGGAGATTACTGAGGCCTTGACCAAAATCTTTATATCCCCTCCAGTCATTGGCAAGGTTCCTGAGGACTGGCAATTAGTTAATGCTGTTCCTCTGTTTAAGAGAGGAAATAGGAATAATCCAGGAAATTATAGGCCAGTGAGTCTCCACATCAGTGGTCGGGAAGCTACTGATGAGGTTTCTTAGGGGTAGCATTTATGCGCAATTGGAAAAGCATGGCTTAATTAAGGACAGTCACTATGACTTTGTGCATGGCAAGTCATGTCTTACTAATTTGATTGTTTTTTTTGAGGTGATGAGGATGATTGGTGAGGGTACAACAGTAAATGTTGTCTACATAGATTTTAGTAAGACTTTTGCAAGGTCCCTCAGATATATAGCACAGAAACAGACCTTTCGATCCAACTCGTCCATGCCAACCAGATATCCTAAATTACTCTATTCCCATTTGCCAGCACATGGCCCATATCCCTCTAGACCCTTCCTATTCATGTATCCATCCAGATGCCTTTTTAAAAGGTTATAATTGTACCAGCCTGCACCACTGCAGCTCATTCCATACACACACCACCTTTTGCGTGAAATAATTTCCCCTTAGGTCCCTTTTAACTATTTCCCCTCTCACCCTAAATCTCTGGCCTCTTCAAGATTCCTCATGGTAGACTGGTTAGCAAGGTTAGATCACATGGAATAGAGGGAGAACTAGCCATTTGGATACAGAACTGGCTCGAAGGTAGAAGACAGAGTGGTGGTGGACGGTTGCTTTTCAGACTGGAGGCCTGTGACCAGTGGAGTGCCAAAAGAATCTGTGCTGGTTCCAGTGCTTTTCTTCATTTATATAAAATTATTTGAGTGTGAACACAGGAGGTATATCTTGTAGATGACACCAAAATTGGAGGTGCAGTGGACAGAGAAGAAGCTTACCTCACAGTACAATGGGATCTTGATCAAATGAGAAGTGGCAGATGGAGTTTAATTTAGATAAATGCGAGGTGCTGTATTTTGGAAAGGCAAATCAGGGCAGGACCTCTACACTTAATGGTAAGGCCCTGGGGAGTGTTGCTGAACAAAGAGGCAGGAAGAGGTAAAAGGACAGGTGTTACACCTTCAGTTTTTGCAGGGGAAGGTGCCACGTGGTTGTTGTAGGTATTGGGAATGAAAGAGTGGATCAGGGTGTTCCACAGCAAACGGTCCCTATAGACTCGGGAGGGGAATGTCTGTCTGATAGTGGCACCTTGCTGGAGGTGGTGGAAATAGCAGCTAATGATCTGGATGTAGATGCTGGTGGAATGGCAGATAAGGATGATGGAAACCCTATCACTGTTGTGGGAGGAAAGAGATGGTGTGAGGGCAGAAGTGTGGGAGATGGGTCATACCTGGTTGAGAGCACTGTTGACAACAGTGCTGGGGAATTCTTGCTTGAGGAAGGAGGTGGAAATCTCAGATGCTCCCTTGTCGAAGTTGGCCTTATCAGAACTTGCAACGGAAACGGAGAAACTGGGATAATGGAATACAGTCTTTACAGGAAGCAGAGTTCAAGAATGTGTAGTCCAGACAGCAATGGGGGTTGGTGAGTTTATAGAGGATATTAGTGGCCGGTTTATCCTCAGAAATGGGAACAGAAGTCAAGGAAGGGAAGAGTCAGATATGTATGTATCAGGTGAAAGTGAGGGAATCGGAAGTGAAACCAATGAACGCTTCCAATTCCAGACGAGAGGGGGAAGAGCACTAATTGTATCATTGATATATTGAAGAAAGAGTTGTGGGTGGGGGGCCAGAATAGGACTGAAACAAGTAATGTTCCACAAACCGCACACAGAGACATGCATAACTGGTGCCCATGCGCATACCCATAGTCACCCCTCTGATCTGAAGAAACTGAGACGAGTTAGAAGAGAAGTTAAGGGTGAGGATGAGCTTGGCCAAGCAAAGGAGGGTGGTATTGGTTGGGTCAGTTCAGGCCTTTGCTCCAAGACGACGCTGAGAGCCCTGAGACTGTCGTGGTGGGGGATGGATGTGTAAAATGATTGCACGTCCACAGTGAAGATGAGGCAGCTGGTGACTGCAAACTGAAAATTCTGAAACTGGAATAAAATGTCAGAGGAATCACGGATGTAACTGAGCAGGGAAGTCAAGGTAGGAAGAGAGGAGTTCTGTGGGACAGGAGCAGGCTGAAACAATGGGTGTGCCGGGAAATCCTGTTTGTGGATTTTAGGAATGAGGTGTGGGGCTGGGGGACTATCCGTTTGAAGGCAGTGGTTAGGGGAAGATCAGCAGATGAAATTAAGTCAGTGACCACAGTTGACACAATGGCCTGGTGTTCCATGTGGAGGTTATGGTCCAGGAGGAGATAGGAGGTGGTAGCTGAGAGCTAGCACTCCGTCTCTGCAATGTAGAGGTAAAAACAATAACTGCAGATGCTGGAAACCAGATTCTCGATTAGTGGTGCTGGAAAAGCACAGCAGGTCAGGCAGCATTCAAGGAGCAGTAAAATCGACGTTTCGGACAAAACCCTTCATCAGGAATACAGACAGAGTGCCTGAAGGGTGGAGAGATAAATAAGAGAAGGGTGGGTGTGGGGAGAAAGTAGCATAGAGTCTTCAGGGCAGAGGAAATGACCTGGGAGTTGCAGTGGGAGATGGACTCTGAGATTCTTGTAGAGAGAGGAGGAAAACTTCTTCAAGGCAGGCATCCTTGCAAGAGGATTCGCAGTAGGGTTAAAATCAATTAGGTAAAAACAATGACTGTAGATCTGGAAACCAGATTCTGGATTAGTGGCTCATTGATTTTACCTAGTTGATTTTAACCCTACTGTGAATCCTCTTGCAAGGATGCCTGCCTTGAAGAGGTTTTCCTCCTCTCTCTGCAAGAATCTCAGGGGGTCCATCTCCCATTGCAACTCTCAGGTCATTTCCTCTGCCCTGAAGACTTTACGCTACTTTCTCCCCACCCCCACCCTCCTCTCATTTATGTCTCCACCCTTCAGGCACTCTGCCTGTATCCCTGATGAAGGGCTTTTGCCCGAAACGTTGATTTTACTGCTCCTCGGATTCTGCCTAACCTGCTGTGCTTTTCCAGCACCACTAATCCAGAATCTGCAATGTAGAGGTCAGTACGCCAGACTATAACAGCACCACCCTTAACAGCAGGCTTAATAACAAAGTTGGGGTTGGATCTAAGCGCATAGAGTACAGTCAGTTCAGAGGGAGACAGTGTGGATTGGGCAAGGGGGTGCAGAGAAATTGAGGCGACCAATGTTGACCGTTCTCAATGAGCAGATCAAGTGCAGGTCTAAGGCCAAAGGCAGGGGTTTAGGTGGAGGGAGTGCTGGAGCTGGGCGAAGGAATCAGTGTGACAGGAAGAGGACTCCAGTCCAAAGATCTGAACACAGAGGCTAAGACAACAGAAGAAGACTTTGACATCATGTTGTGTCTGAAATTCATTAAGGTGGGGGCGCAGAGGGATAAAGCAGAGACCTTTGAGTACAGAACATTCAGCATCTCACTCTGCTTCCTGTAAAGACTCCATTCCGTTCTCCCATTCCTCCGTCCACATCACACATGTTCTGATGAGGTCAATTTTGATGAGGAAACCTCCAAAATATCCGCCTTCTTCCTCAACCAGGATACCCCAGCACAGTTCTAGACTGTGGTCTCCATTGGACCTGACCCATCCCCTGTATTTCTGCCCTGTCTCTCACTCTTCCCTTCAACATCAGCAATCCTTACCTACCATCCCACCAGCATCCACATCCAGGAGGTCATCAGCTACCATTTCTGCCACCTTCAGCGAGATGCCACCACCAGAAATGTATTTCCCTCCCTTGCTCCCTTTCCGCAGGAACCATTTCTTTTGGGACACTCTGGTCCACTCTTCCTTCACTCCCAACAACCAACCCCTCATCCCTCCCCTCAGGGCCCCATAGCACCTTCTGCTGCAATTGCTCAAGGTAAAACACATGCCGATTTCCTCCTCCTTCTTCATTATCCAAGGCAGCAAATATACCGACACTTCACATGATATAGTTTACTGCATTTGCTGCTCACAATGTGTTCTCCTCTAGACTGGAGAAACAAAGTGCAGACTAGGTGACCATTTCACAGAACACCTACATTCTATCTGCAAAAAATGACCCTGAGCTTCCAGCTGCCTGCTAATGCCAGCTGCCAACCTGTTCCCTGGCCAACATCTCTGTCTCAGGCTTGTGCAGTGCTCCAGTGAAGCTAAGCGCAAGTAGGAAGAACATCACATCATTTTCCACTTGGAAAGTTCAATAATTTTAGGGTGCGAACTCTCCTGTGTCCTTGCCCCCAACCTCACACCATCTCTCACTATCACAGTCTGCCATTACACACTACTTATTGTTAGCCAGGAACAGTCTCCATTAACAAGTATTCACTCTTCTAGCCAGACTGTTGTCCAGTCATTTGTCTGTCTCTCTGTTTCGGCTCTATCCCCACCTATCATTTATTCCTTATCTTTCCCCCTTTCCCCCCTCCACTCCACTCCCCCCTCCCTCCCCCCCACAATCTTCAGCATATAAACCAACATGTTCCTAGCTACCATCAGTTCTGAGGAAGGGTCACCAGATCCAAAACGTTAACTGATTTCTCTTCACAAATGTTGCCAGATCTGCTGAGCTTTTCCAGCAACTTGTTTTTGTTTCTGATTTTCTCCAAGCCTGCACAGGTTTCCTCACTGTGCTTCAGTTTCCTCCCACAGTCCAAGAACGTGCAGGTTAGTTGGATTGGCCATGTTAAATTGCTGATAGTATCCAGGGATGTATAGGCTAAGTTAATTAGGGGAATGCAGGGTTACAGGGAAAGGGTAGGAGGGTGGATCTAGGTGGGCTGCCCTTTGGAGAGTCGGTGTGCCAAATGGTCTGCTTCCATAATTTAAGGATTGTATGATGTACTGCTAAGGCTGTACAAAGGTTCGGGTCAGAGTACATTTCGAATATTGTGACAGTTTTGGGCCCTTTATCAAAGAATGGATGTGCTGCCTTTGGATGGGGTCCAGAGGAAGTTCACAAGAATAATCCTGGGAATGAAGGGCTTGTCACATGAGGAAGTACTGAGGACTCTGGGTCTGTAATCAGAGTTTAGAAGGATGAGGGGATCTGATTGAAGCTTAGAGGATATTGAGAGGCTTGGAGAGTAGGGATGTCGAGAATATGCTTCCACTAAGAGGACAAACTAGCACCCGAAGGCACAGCCTCAGAGTGAAGGGATGATGCATTAGAACCGAGATGAGGAGAAACTGCTTTAGCCAGAGAGTAGAACTCATCGCCACAGAAGGGTGTGGAGGCCAAGTCATTGAGTTTCTTTAAGATTGAGATAGATAAGTTCTTGATTAATAAAGGGACCAAAGGTCATAGGGAGAAGGCAAAAGTTTGGGGTTGAGAAACATATCAGCCACGATCGAATAGCAGAGCAGATTCAATGGGCCAAACGGTCCCGTGTCTTATAATGTAAACAAAATAATTCAAACTTCTAGTTTGCAGTTTACATTTTTAAATTAAATATGTAGTCCTTGCAAAAAGTATATAAATTTAAGAGTGCATCAGCAGATAATGTTAGAGATACAAAAAAAAGAGACAAAATTAAGATTGTATTTGTATGCTCATTTTAAAAAAGATTACCACAGACAAATAGGTGGCCTGATAGCTATCACAGAAACCTGTTACATGGTGACAAACGTGGCACATGAATATTTATTTAGCATGAATTTTAATATGTCAAAGGGAGAGGAAACTGGGAAAAGGTGGTGGGATAGTTCTGTTAATTTGAGATATTTAATAGCCCTGAGTAAATTCCAAGAGAAATAAATATTCTTTGAGAAGGATGCATCATCTGTGGATGATTGAAAGAGTTAAAGGTTATATTAAGTGAAAGAAAATCTGCAAAGATTTGTCACTTCTTGCTGTTTCTTAAATCTCACAAAAAAGGAATAAAATTAATATGAGAGAGAAAGCTAGCTATTAATGTAACAGTATCAGTTTCTGCAACAATTTCAAGAGGATGAATAATTAGTCCTCTACAGTGTATGTCTGGGAATCTGATAACTTACTGCTAGAAAATAGGGGTTGAACAGGTATTCAGTCTATCTTCAAAGTAAGCTGAGAAAACTTGCTACAGCCACTTCAAAATCGAGAAAGAGAAACTTAACACAATCACCTCCACCACCAGAGGAAACGTCATGGGAAAGCTACTAGATTTAAAGGTTGACCAGTCCCCAGGACCAGATGTGTTGAATTACAGGGTCTTAAAAGTAGAGAGGAGAAAATAGATGCATTAACTGTAGTCTTCCAAAATCATTTTCATTCTATAAGGATAATTTTAGAATGAAAAATAATGAATATAATTCTATTTTTTAGTCTGATGACCAGAATGACTAAACCTCACATTTCCTCATGATATCCCATCTTGTTACTCTTATAAGTGTCATCCTTAGAGTTAACATAGCAACCTAGCTTTGTATCACCAAACTTGAACACATTACACTCAATATCTTCCATATAGTAATTCATATAGATAATAAGCATTTGAGACCTAGCACATAGCCTTATTATCTCTACATTCTTTCTGTTCCTTGACCAATCCTCCAACCATGCTAATATATTACACCCAATTCCACAAAGTCAATCGTTGCATACTCACTTTTGCATGGCATCTGACTGAATATATTTTTGGAGATTCAAACATATAACTGTTAGCTTCCTTTTATCTTACTAAATCTATCCCCAAACACATCAATAAGTTTGTTAACTAAAACAGAAGTTGCTGGAAAAGCTCAGCAGGTCTGGCAGCATCTATACAGAGTTAACGTTGAGTTCAGCGACTCTTCCTCAGAACCGAAAATATTAACTCTGACTTCTCTTCGTAGATGCTGCCAGGCCTGCTGAGCTTGTACACAGAACATAGAATAATACAGCATAGAACAGGCCCTTTGGCCCTCGATGTTGCACCAACCTACAAACTATTCTCAGCTCGTCCCCCTACACTATCCCAAAATCATCCATGTGCTTATCTAAGGATTGTTTAAATCTCCCTAATGGGGCTGAGTTGACTACATTAGCAGGTAGGGCATTCCACACCCTTACCATTCTCTGCGTAAAGAACTTTTCTCTGACTTCTGTCTTAAATCTATTACCCCTCAATTTATAGTTATGCCCCCTCGTACAAACTGATGTCATCATCCTAGTAAAAAGACTTTCACTGTCTACCCTACCTAATCCTCTGATCATCTTGTATGTCTCTGTCAAATCCCCTCTTAGCTGCCTTCTTTCCAATGAGAACAGATCCAAGTCTCTCAGCCTTTCCTCATAAGACCTTCCCTCCACACCAGGCAACATCCTGGTAAATCTCCTCTGCACTTTTTCCAATGCTTCCACATCGTTCCCGAAATATGGGGACCAGAACTGTACACAATATTCCAAATGTGGCCGCACCAGCGTTTTGTATAGTTGCAGCATGATATTGCAGCTCCGGAACTCAATCCCTCTACCAATGAAACCGAACAGCACTATCCACCTGGGTGGCAACTTTCAGGGATCTATGTACATGGACTCCAAGAACCCTCTGCACAACCACACTACCAAGAATCTTTCCCCTGACCCAGTACTCTGCCTTCCTGTTATTCTTCCCATAGTGCATCACCTCACATTTAGCTGCATTGTACTCCATTTTCCACCTCTCAGCCCAATTCTGCAGGTTATCCAAGTCCCCCTGCAACCTGTAACATTATTCCAAACTGCCCACTATTCCAGCAACTTTAGTGTCATCTGCAAATTTACTAATCCATCCACTTATGCCTGTGTCTAAGTCATTTATAAAAATGACAAACAGCAGTGGTCCCAAAACAGATCCTTGTGGCACACCACTGGTAACCAGTCTCCAGGCTGAATATTTTCCATCAACCACCACTCACTGCCTTCTTTCAGAATGCCAGTTTCTATTTTTTCTCTTTTTTTTTAACCCCCTCACTACTGCCTAACTGCGGTAGTGCTTATTTTGTCCCCCAGCACCCATGGTGTGTGTGTGTGCAGGAGTGAGACACAGTGAAAGACACAAGGCACATGAATCTTCATTCGATTTCCACCATCAGGAAGAAAAGAAACATCCGAGTGGCCAGTGACAAGCAGTGCCCTTCACATCAAAGGGCAATGCTGTATGATCAAACAGTGAAGGGCAGGGATTAAATCAAAATAGAGTTGGAGAGGGAAATAATACACTCCACTCTCTGCGGTGCCCACCTCTCCCTGAACAACTCTAGGGTGTTGGTGGACACCGCGTGCTTCTTTTCCAGAGACATCCAGGCTCTAACATAACCACAGAAGAGGGGCAGGCAATCGGCCCTAACGACCCACTCCACAGTTCACTGCCTGGACCTGTTTATGGCCAGTTTGGCCAGGCCCAGGAGCAGACCCATGAGGAGGTCTTCAGATCTGCCCTCCCTCCCCCGTACCGGGTGCCCAAAGATCAGGAGCGTGGGACTGAAGTGCAACCAAAAACAGAGGAGGTGGTTTTTGAGGAAATCAAAAAAAAAAGAAAGAGTGCAAGCACCCACACCCGATATATACATGGTCCACGGACTCCACAGCACCACAAAACAAGCAGTTGGGCTGGGAGACCGTGAACCACCGCAATCTGTAGTTGCAGGGGACTGCTGCCTGCAGCACCCTCCACCCCACATCCCAAAGAAAAAGGGGGAGGACTCCTGCATAGAGAGCCCTCCATTGGGGATCCCCACCGCCTGGTGGCAAATGGGCACATCAAGGGGTATCTGGGCGGTAGAGGAGGGAGAAGAGGTGGATGATGTGCAGCAGCAGTGATACAGGGCCCACCGTTTTATGTCCTTAAAGGGGATAAAACTAAAATTCCAGAGGCGGCTCAGGTTGTAGGGCACAGGTTCCCAGGGGAAATACGGGACCTTGGGGCCAATGTGAAATTCCGTCCGGGCAGGGGTGAGTGCAGATGGGATCCCACCGCACACCTGAGCATTCTCCAATTGGTGCATTACGTCGGGACCAAGCACAGCCGTTTTAAGGCGTCGGATGGCAGTGGCCACGTACCGGACGTCTACCCTGCTCGCTATTAGGAAGCCAGTTTCTAATCCAATCTGCTAAATCACTCTCAATTCCATGCCTCTGCATTTTCTCCAACAGCTTACCATGTGGAACCTTATCAAAGGATTTACTGAAGTCCATATATACCACATCAACTGCCTTGCCCTCATCTACATGCTTGGTCACCTTCTCAAAAAACTCAAGATTTGAGAGACACAAACTGCCCTTGGCGAAACCATGTTGACTATCGGAAATCCAACTGTTGCTCGTAGATGATTATAAATCTTATCTCCCATAATCCTTTCCAAAACCTTTCCTAAAACAGAAGGCTCAGCAAATTCTGTTTTTATTTCTGATTTACAGCATCCATTGTTCTTTCAGTTTTTAATAAATTTGTTAAACATGCTTTTCCTTTCCTAAAACCACATTGGCCCTCCAATCTAGCATATTTTTCCAAGCGTATAACTCTGTCTTCTTTAACTATAGATTCCAACATTTTGACTGGTGTCAAATAATCTGAAATTATATAACCATTCAATATTACACTGATACCAGCTGCAATAGACATGACACTACATATAACAACAGCACTGTGATATGATACAATAACTGGGAAATTATACAATGGTTACATTGTAGATTGCACAAACACAGGAAAGATGGTGAATATATATTCACCTGTATTACTTAGAAAATGACAAGTTATCAATTATTCTTGAATAAGATAATTCAGATTTACCTTTGGTTTTCGCTCAGTATGGAAGAGAATATTGGGCAAAAGTGAGTCAGGTCCAAGTGAACAATAGAAAGTCACAACTCCAGCAAGGAATGACCAGAACATCATAAGAATGTGTAGATACCTTTAGGTAAAACAGAGTGATATCACAGTAATCACTTGCATTCAAACTGTACTAGGTTTATGTATGCATAGCTTCTAATTAATTACAGAATTTAAAAATGGCTTTAAGACTTGTATTTAAGACTTAGAAGTTCTGCTATAAACAAAAACACTCAAAGCACACATTACACACAGTTCACCATTCTGACCACACCTGACATTCCCACCTAGATATGTACATTCCAATTTTAAGGCATGGGTCTATTTGCAGTCCATGGATTGTAGCAGTTCAAGAAGAAAGCCCACCACCACCTTCTCAACACAACTGGAAATGGGCAATAAATGCTGGCCAGTCAGTGATGCCCTTGTCTCACAAATGAATAAAAAACACATTGGTGAAGCAGTTAATTAACTTTACACTTATTAACCTGCTTTTGGTGGTAGTTTCACAAAAAGAAAATCTAAAACAGATTTTTAAACCACTGTGCTTACCACTTCTCACCTTTTTCTCTCACCTCATAGCTCTGCCTCAACCTCTACCACTTCCCTATCTTCTTCCCATCCCTCTTATCTACTCTCCCTCTTCCTTGTATTCTCCCATCCCTAAACCATAATGACCCATAAACTTTTCCCATATCCCTCTTCCTACAGGTCCAATCCATATCCACTTTCTCCCACCTCGATCCTTTCATCTCTCAAACAAGATCCCAACCCAATGCCTAACCAGCTCATGTCCAACAACCCATCTCCTGACCTCAATCTATCTACAATCTCATTTCATTACCTATCAGGTTACCAACTCACATTCAAGCATTCCAAATTTTTTTTCCAGTGACCGTGAAATTATATAATTATTCTATATTACACTGATACCAACTGTGATATACAGCCACTACATATAAAACAATGATACTGTGATACAAAACAGTTCAGCTATAAATGTGTCTTTCTTTATGCAAATTGGCTGTAACGCCATGAGGTGAATAGAGAACACTGTTTGTAAAGTGCAAACTTTTACAATGCGTGTTGGGTATAATGTAATTGCATCGCTGACATTAAATGTTATTTGCATTGCGCGGGTCATGCAGGACCGCAACTATCGCATTCCAGAAGAACTGACTGTAACTGGGAAATAATACAACGGGTTCATTGTGGATTACACAAAAACAGGAAACAGTAAATATATTTTGGATGTGTGTTTGCTCACTGAGCTGCAAGGTTCATTTTCAGATGTTTTGTCACTATGCTAGGTAATATCTTCAGGTAACATCTATAGTGAATATATATTTACCTATATTACTTACATCCTAAATGCTATTGCATTCCCAAAGCACATCCCATCAGTTACCATATCTCCACATATCCCATTCTGTTATCCCAATCCCAAACCACAACCTATTCCCTAATCTAACTCTCACATCATCCAAATCAATTTCCACCCATTTCACGTACCCCTCATATCGACTTGCTCCATCCTCTCAACCCATCCCCACTTCCCATCACCTAAATCCATGAAGATTTCACTAGTAGAGTTGACGAGGGGGAGCCAGTTTGTGGGGTATATTTGGACTTTCAGAAAGCATTTGACAAAGTCCCATCTAAGAGATTATTGTGCAAGATTAAAGCAAATGGAACTGCAGGAAGTGTACTGAGATGGACAGAAAACTCATTAGTAGAGAGGAAACAAGAAGTAGGAATTAATGAATCCTTTTCAAATTGGCGTGCAGTAACTAGGCGAATGCCACAGGGATCGGTGCTATGACCCCAGCTATTCATAATATATATTAGTGATTTGGATGAGGGAACAAAGTGCAATATCTCAAAGACTGCAGATGATGATGCAGAGGTCCTTCAGCATGGTCTGGTCAGATTGGGTGAATGGACAAATCAATGGCAGATGTGAGTATAATTTGGATAAATATGAGGTTATCCACTTTGGAAGCAAAAACAAGGAGGCAGATTACTACCTGAAAGGCTATAAATTGGGAGAGGGGAATGTGCAGCGGGACCTGGGTGTTTTTGTGCACCAGTTACTGAAGATAGGCATGCAGGTGCATCAAGCAGTAAAGGAGGCAAAGTAGTATGTTGGCCTTTATTGTGAGGGGTTTCGGACTGTAATTTTGGTCTCCTTTTCTGAAGAAGGACGCTCTCGATCTCGAGGGAGGGCAGTGAAGGTTTACGTATGAGGAGAGAGTGACGAAGTTAGGTTTGTTTTCACTGGAGTTCAGACAAATGATTGGGGGGGGGGGGGGGGGGGGGGGGGGGGGAAAGAGATCCCAAATAGACTTATAAAATTCTAACAAGACTAGACAGGGTAGATGCAGTGAGGATGTTCGTGATGGTGAGTGTGTCCAGAACTACGGATCACAGTCTGAGAATTTGGAGTGGACCATCTCGAACAGAGAAGAAAAGGTATTTCTTCACCTAAACAGTGGTGAGTCTATGAGATACATACCACAGGAAGTAGTTGATGCCAAAACATTGACTGTAATCAAGAGGCAGCTCCATTTAGCACTGGGGCAAATAGGATCAAAGGTTAAGGGAAGAAAGCAGGATTAGGTTATTGACCTGGACAATGGGCCATGATCATGATGAATGGCCTATTCCTGCTCCTACCTATGTTTCTAGGTTCCTGATCCCCCTGCCATAGGGCTGTTCTCCCCCAGCCCAACTGACAGCCATTTCCTCCTCTCTTCACCCCACTACACATGCCCCTGCCTACTCTCTACTTCATCCATTCCCCTTCCAAGGGACCATCTTCACGCATCTTCAGCATTCTTCTACACCCTCCCCCACCCAGGACCCCCTACTGCCCCAGTCTTGGTGCCCCTACTTCCCCACCAATCTGATCCCCCTCGTCCCTCACTGCCTCAGTCCCCCAACCTCCTGCACTAGCCCAGTTGCGGTCCCCTTCCTCCCCCAGTTCTGGTCCCTATGTGCCACCCCAACCCATCCCAGTTGCCAACTCCACCCCCACCCCACCACAACCCGGTACACCACCTCTCGTCCACTACCCCCTCCTCCCCCACCAACCTGGTTTGGGTACCACACCTCCCCCACCAACTTGACCTGGGACCTCCTCATAAACCGGTCCCTATACCTCTCCCAGGCACCATCTAGGTCACCTGCCAGCCCAGACCCAGTATGCCTCTCCCTCAGATTCCCCTCCCCCTCCTCCTCCTCCCCAGGCAACACTCACCCTCTCTCCCCAACGTACCACCCCCATTCCCTGTGGGTCCAGTCCTCCCTGCCTCCCCCCGCCCTTCACCAACCCATCTCCCAAAAACAACCACCCCCGTCAGCCCAGTCCCAGTCTTCCCTTGGCCCTGCCCCGTCAGCCTGATCCTGGTCAGCCTCTTTGCTCCGCTGCCAGTGGCCCGGTCATCCCCCGACCCTGCCCAGCTTGCCTGATCGTTCCCCTGGCCCGGTCCCAGTCGCCCTCATCTTATCTCCCTTCACTCCTCCAGTCCATTTACCCTCCACATCTAACCTTCCCTCTCCATTCTCTAAATTTCCCTCCTTCTGCTCCCCCCATCATCATCCATGGGTTCCTTCACTCAATTTCTCCTTAATCCTTTAATCACTCCTCTGAATCCTGTCCCCTTGGTCGTCTCCATTGGTCCATTTCTCTGTTTCCACACCTCCCCTGTGCTCTCCATTCCTATCACGCCCCTCACTGATATTTGCCTGCCCCGACCCCACCCCATCCATCTCTTATCATCCCTACAGTGTGGAAACAGTCCACACCGGTCCTCCGTACAGTAAGCCACCCAGATTCATTCCCCGACTCTATTTTCCTCGATTTACACTATGGGCAATTTAGCATGGCCAATTCACCTGACTTGCATATCTTTGGATTGTGGGAGGAAACCGGAATTCCTGGAGGAAACCCGCATAGACATGGGCAGGGCCCTGGAACTGTGAGGCAGCAATGCTAAATGAGGTATTAAGAGGTTAATTTGCTCTGTTGACCTGAAGGAAATTGGATGTCCTGAGGGTAGAGTGGTACATCTCTGTCTTACAGGGAGACTGTAAGGAACTTACATTCCCATCCCTTGTCGTTCAGAGCCATTTGTATGGACATTTGCTAGTTATTCAGAGTAAAAGAATTTACATTATCATCACCTACTCAGAATCAATCACAATATTACAATTAAAATTCTGACCATATCCTCCAGTTTAAAAAAAAACAAGATTCACAACAGATCCAGTCATCTAGGGATGATTTACATTACATTGTTTCTGGAAATGATGTGATCACCACATTTGTCTTACGTGGCACGTGACTGTGGGGGAATGGCTGGGTCGTCTTGTGGGCGTTACTGACTGTGGTCTGTTACCCACCCTCGATCTCTTCATTTCCAACTACCGCTGTGACATTGACCATCTCAACCTGTCTACCCCTCTCACCCACTCCAACCTCTCACCATGGCAACACACAGCCCTCCGCTCCAACCTCAAACTTCAACAATTCGAGGGGGGGGTGGGATGCAGTGGTGATTTGGAGCACCAACCTCCTACTAGCGCCAACTTCCTACTGTCCCCTCACCTCCCATCACCAAACCATAATTTCTCAGACCATCTACAACTTCGTCACCTCAGCGGATCTCCCAGAACAGCCTCCAAACTCATAATCCGGGAACCCTGCATCACCCGGTTCTACCTCCTACCAAGATTCACAAACCTGATTGCTTCAGTCGATCTAGGAGAAAGTGAGGACTGCAGATGCTGGAGATCAGAGCTGAAAATGTGTTGCTGGAAAAGCACAGCAGGTCAGGCAGCATCCAAGGAGCAGGAGAATCACCGTTTCGGGTATGAGCCCTAAAGAAGGGCTCATGCCCGAAATGTTGATTCTCCTGCTCCTTGGATGCTGCCTGACCTGCTGCGCTTTTCCAGCAACACATTTTCAGCTCTGCTTCAGTCGATCCATTGTCTCAGCCTGCTCCTGCCCCACCGAACTTACTTCTGCATACATCGACACTGTCCTGTTCCCTTTGGTCCAGGAACTCCCCAGATACATTCGGGACACCACCCACACCCTCCACGACTTTCCCCAGCCCCCAAAACCTCATCTTCACTGTGGACATCCAACCCCTGTACACATCCATCCACCGTGACAAAAGCCTCCAAGCCCTCCGTTTCTTCCTCTCTCACAAACCCAACCAGTACGCTTCCACTGACACACATTTGATTGACTGAAGTGGTCCTCGCCCCTAACAATTTCTCATTCAAATCCTCCCACTTTCTTCAGGCCAAAGAGGTAGCCATGGGCACCCGCAATGGGCCCCAGCGATGTCTGCCTCTTTGTCATGTACATGGAACAGACCATCGTCCGCAGCTACGCAGGCACCATTCCCCACCTTTTCATCCACTACATCGGTGACTATCGGCGTCACCTCATACTCCCACAAGGAGGTTGAACAGTTCAACTTCACAAACACCTTCGACCCAAACCTCAAATTCACCCGAATTATCTCGGACACTTCCTTCCCCTTCCTGGACCTCTCTGTCTCCATTTCCAGCAACCGACTTAACACGAACATCTACTACAAACCCACCGACTCCCAGAATTACCGGGACTACACCTCCTCCCACCCTGCCTCCTGTCAAAATGTTATCCCTTATTCCCAATTTCTCCACCCCTGCCACATCTGCTCTCAGGAGGACCAATTCCACCAAAGAACATCCCAGATGACCACCTCCTTCAACGACCACAATTTCCCCTCCCACATGGTCAGCAATGCCCTCCAGCCCATCTTCTCCACTTCCCACACCTCTGACTTGAACCCCACTCCTCCAATCACAAGGACAGAACCCATTCCACCCCACCAACCTCCAGATACATCGCATCATCCTCCACCATTTCCGCCACCTACAAATGGACTCCATCACCAGGGATATATTTCCTCCCCACCTTTGCGTTACAGAGAGAGCACTCCCTCTGCGACACCGTGGTTAGGTCCATGTCCACAACCAACCCACCTTCCACTCCAAGCACCTTCCCCTGCCACCGCAAGTAGTACAAAGCCTGCGCCCTCACCTCCTCCCTCACCTCTATTCAAGGCACCAAAGGATCCTTCCACATCCGACAGAGACTTATCTGTACTTCCACACACATCTACTGTGTTCGTTGCTCTTAGCGTAGTCTCCTCTACATTGGGGAGACGAGACGTCAACTTGCAGAATGTTTCAGAGAACATCTCTGAGACACATGCACTCAACAACCCCACCACCCTGTGGCCAAACACTTCAACTCTCCCTCACACTCCATCAAGGACATGCAAGTGCTGGGCCTCCTCCCCAAACTCTAGCCACCCGACACCACAAGGAAGAATGTCTCATCTTCTACCTTGTGAACTTCCGTCCACACAGGATGAATGTGGATTTCAGCACCCCCCCACCTTAACCTGATCCAACCTTCCAACTCGAGACCGTCCTCTTACTGTTATAGTCATAGTCAAAGAAATGTTCATCTGCCTTCCCACCTATCTGCTCCATCCTCGTCTCTGATCTATCAGTTTTCACCCCCATCTTCATCTACCTATCGCAGTCCCAGCTACCTTCACTCCCCCAGCCCACCCCCACCCCCCAATCTGGCCACTCCCTCCTTCTTGATGAAGGGCTTATGGTCGAAACGGCCACTCTCCTACTCCTCGGATGCTGCCTGATCAGATGTGCTTTTCCAGCACTACACTCTCGACTCTAATCTCCAGCATTTGCAGTCCTCACTTTCCCCTAGAACATAGCATACCCATACAGCTGCTTTAATTGTTCTTCCAGATGCTGGTGGATGTGAATTTGGAAGGTGCTGTCCAAAGCGCCTTGACGTGTCACTGCAATACATCTTATAGACGGTACACCGCGCGCTGGTGATGGTGGCGAGTAGTAGCATTTCTACTCTTCCCTCCTACCTTTTTCTTGCCCATCTCTATCCTTCTCCCTTTCTCTGTCACCACTCATGGCTGACATCGTCAGACTACCCTCCCTCTAATCCACTCAGCATTCCGGCTTTTTGTTTACCTGTTAAACAGCAGGGTGGAAAGAGTGAGCAGCAACATAATGAAGCAGAAGACCGGATACTGGCGTCCGATATCCCGGAACAGGTGAAATCTGAGTCTCAAACCCAGATTCTGAACCGCCCGCCGAATTGACAACATATTGACTTCCGCCAAGGCCTGGGCTTACCAGCGCCGCGGCATTGCTCTTTCTCTCTCACCGTGTACGGCACAGAAATAGAAGCAACGCCTTTCCTCGTCAGGCCTACACACAAGCCTGTTTCTGTCTCAGCCTCACTGTCGCGGACCCATCAATCCACGCTCCAAATTCTCGACCCCGCCCACAGCCGCACGACCAGCTTCTTCTCCCGTGACGACAAGCCCCGCCCTCAGCCTCAGCACCACCTCCTTCCCGTGACGACAGGCCCCGCCCTCAGCCTCAGCACCGGTTCCTACCCGTGACGAAAGGTCCCGCCCTCAGCCTTTGCCCCACCTCCTTCTCGTGACGACAGGCCGCGCCCTCAGCCTCTAGACCACCTCCTTCCCGTGACGACAGACGCCGCCCTCAGTCTCAAGCACCGCCTCCTGCGCGTAATAATTGGCTGTTATTCGCCTCAGGCCCCCTTCAGCTCCGATAATAATCGGCCCCAGGCCCCACCTCCTCCCCATAACATGGAGGTATTGGTTTTGATTGGAGTGGACAAAGGTAAAAATTACACACAAGGTTATCGTCCAGCAGGTTTTTTCAGAAGCACTACCTTTCGGAGCGCAGCTCCTTCTTCAAGTGGTTGTGGAGTAGAACTATGAGACAGAATTTATAGCAAAAGATTACAGTATCATGCAACTGAAGTGATATATTTAACAAATCTCGATTGTATATCAGGATTAGTGGTGCTGGAAGAGTACAGCAGTTCAGGCAGCGTCCAACGAGCAGCGAAATCGATTGTATATCAGTTCAGTTGCATGACACTAATCTTTTGGTATAGGTTCTGTGTCTTATGGTCCTACTCCACAATCACCTGCAGAGAGCGCGGTGCTTCCAAATAAACCTGTTGGACTATGACCTGGGGTTAGGTGGGTACTGCAGATGCTGGAGATTACAGTCAAGATTAGAGTGGTGCTGGAAAAGCATAGCAGGTCAGGCAGCACCTGAGGAGCTGGAAAATCGAAGGGCTTTTGCCAAAACGTCAATTTTCCTATTCCTCGGATGCTGCCTGATCTGCTGTGCATTTCCAACACAACTCCAATCTCAACTATAATCTGGTGTTGTGTGATTTTTAACATTGTCCTCCCCATAATGATCCGCCCACCCTCAGCCTCCATACTGACCTTGCTGTCATGGGCCCATTAATATTATTGGGGGGAGGGGGGAATATTTGTGGAGCTTCCTCCTCCACAAATTGTCCACTGCTATTCACGACTACATGTAGCAAGACTACAAAGCTTTGAATTGATCCACTGGCTATCGAATCACTTTGTCCAATTATCACATCTCATGCCTTTTGGAACACAAATATTTCAGTTTTAAAACCTCATCAAGTTGACATCTGGTGCACCTTCCTGCCACTCTTCTTGTAATCTTCAATGTATCATAGTTGATTCCCCTGGCTTGGTGGAATAATTATAATATGGGGAATATGCCAGACCACAAGGTTACAAATTGTTTTGTACAATGCTGCTACTGCTGAAAGCCTACAGTGCCTCATGAACACCCAGAATTGCATCAACAGATGTTAGAAGTGTGTCCCATTTACTACAGACTGTGCCGCACCGTATGACAAAGGGCAGTTACAATATAACTGGACTTCATATCCAAACAAACTGGGAGATGATGATTCCTACTGCATGAGAGTGACAGGCCTAATAGGAAGGATAAAGTCAGGTATGAGAATCAGAGAAAAAAATACAGCCCAACTGTTGTGCCCTTATGCACCCAGCTAACTCAATCAATAATGCTACTGCAGAACCAGTATTGGGAATGGATGTTGAAGTTATCCCCCAATTCACCCCTCAGAACTTTCTCTAAGTGGGGTGTTCAACCTGGAGGAGTACTGATTTATTAGCCAGAGGTTTTGTTCCAGGGGTTTGACCTGATCCCATGAGACTTCGTGGCATCAGAGTCAATGTTGAAGCTTCCTAAGGCAACTCTCCTCCAAATGCATATCACTGTTTTACCGCCTCTGCTGCATCTGGGTCTGGTCCTGGCCTACCAGTTAGACATTGATATGATTACACTCTCCGAACCAGACTGTTGCTTGACCAAGCCCAACGATAGCACTCACCCTCAGATGTGAGGACATGTTTTGCAGGGTGCAAGAGCCAAGTTGTATACTTATTGGGAAGACCTTAAGTGGCTTGATAGGTGATTCAGACAGAAGTGAGTCAACTGCATTGCTGGTGGTCTGGAGTCACACAGGCTCAACTGCACAAGGATGGCAATTTTCCTCAAAGGACATTAATGGCTTTTATGTAGTCATTATTAAGATTTCTTAATTTCACATTTTTATTGAATTCAAATTCCAATCTCTGCTGTAGTAGGATTCAAAACTGGCTTACTAGTTCAGTGATAATACCACTACACCATCACTCTCCAAATTGCTTTCTCCATTCTGATGCTATAAAGCCTTGTATACCCTGTATTTGGAAGTGTGCTAGTGTTGCAAGATATCCCCCCACATCTAAGTGTGAAATAACCCATACTTCTGCTTTAACGTAGTTGCAGTGCTACAAAAGGAAAAAAAACACTTCCACTGTATAAAAATCTAAATGCTTATAGACAAGTAGGGAAATTTTTTGTAAAACTTGCAATCTGTCCACTACCAGAGTATTTACAAAGCTAGTCAGTTCCTTTTCTGATCCATGATTATCCCAAGCAGGTGATAGTGGTGGCTTCAACTATGATAGGCATTAAGTGTGGAAAAAATAATTTACATTTTTAGTTGATAACCATTCACCAGATTGATCATGGAACTAGTAATATATCAAGTAGTCTTTTCCTTAGTGATTCTCACCACCTCTACAGGTCTAGTGAAATTCTTCAGGACTCAAGTAGCTTTATAGGACTCCTCTTTGGATCTAATTCTATCCTTAATTTCTTCTGTTAGCCAAATCAGACCTCTCTCCTCTTGTATTCTATAACCTGGAAGGTACATTTAACTCTTGAAAGACATGTATTTGTTCAAAATTAACCATTGCCTGTCCCCTGACATGCCTATTACAAATATTATCCAGTTTATCACTTCCAATTTACCCATCACACCTTCTTAGTTTTTTTTTGTTTAGTCCAAAGAGACAGTTTGCATTTATAATCAGCAGATAGGAGGGAGGGAAATATGGGTGCATAATTTCTCTGAAAATTCAGCAATACACTTACGACACTCAAGAGTTTTGGTAAATACTAAAAATTGATTAGAGACGAAAATCTGCAGATGCTGGAATCCAAGGTAGACCAGCAGGGAGCTGGAAGAATAAAGCAAGCCAGGCAGCATCAGGTGGTGGAGAAGTCAACATTTTGCATGTAATCCTTCAGTACTAGTATTTCAGTTACTGAAAAACAACATTTCTGGCTTTTGCCCATTCATTTCCTCTCCTTTCACTATCCAAAGGCCCCAGCCACATCAAAACAGCAATTTACCTGCACTTTATTCAATCTTGTCTACCACATTCGTTGATCTCTTCTACACTGGGTGACCGCTTTGCAGAGTACCTCTGTCTGCAAAAATGACCCAAGTTTCCTGTAGCTAGTTTTTTTTTAAGAATATATTAAATTCAACACCACCCAGTCCCCATAACTTAGTGTAATTCTCTGCCTTTTGTCTGTGCAGTTTAGACAACTGCCATCAATACTCTTGAATGCCTGAATTTGACCTGCCACCATCATACTTTCTAGCAGCACACTGCAGACTCAAATATTTCTGCAATATACCTAGATTCTAGATGCACAGCTCAGATCATACCATTAAGTTTGCTGATGACAATTGTAATGGCTGTCTTTAGCAGGACTGACAAGTCAGCATACAGAGAGGTACAGCAGTTAACAGACGGTGCAGAGCCAACAACTTGTCTCTGAACGTGGGCAAGATGAAAGATGGTTGTTGACTGCAGGAGGGTATGGAGCAACCACTCTCCGCTGAACATTGACAGCTCGCATTAAGATCATGAAGAGCACCAAATTTCTTGGCATCCACCTGGTCCCTCAACACCAGCTCCACAGCCAAGCAAGCCCAGCAGTGTCTACTTTCTGATAAGGTCGAGGAAAGCCCAGCTCCACTCCCATCCTCACAGCATTCTACAGGGAGTCCATTGACAGTACCAAGAGTACCCACAGCTGGGCATCACTGCATGGTTCAGGAATTGCAGACTGTAAGACCCTACAACAGATAGTGAGGACAGCTGACGATCTTCAGGGTCTCTCTTCCCTCCATTGCAGACATTTAAACCACACGCTGTATCAGAAGTGTTAAGAGAATCGTGAAAGACCCCACACTGCCCTCAATCAAACTCTTCTCTCTCATGCCAGCTGGCAGACAATACCAAAGCATTTGGTCTGTCACAGCCATAGTGTGCAACAGTTTCTTCATTCACCCATGCCATCAGGCTCCTCAATACTGGATGATCAGACTCAATTCCAGCTGAAACTCTTTGCTGCTTGAACAATTTGAAGTTGTGCAATGTTTTAATTATCACTCATTACATTAATTTGTACACCACTGTGCTTATTGTCTTGACATGTCAGGAATTACTGTGCTGTCTTGCAAGTTTTACACTTGTGCACTTTAAGCCACCCTGTGTATGAAAGTGTAGTTTGATTTGTCCATGTAGCACCTTAGTCCTAGAGGAACATGGTCTAATTTTTACTGCAGCAGGTGTATATGATAGAAATGAGAAATAAAACTACTTTAATATCTAAATGTTGATCATTCTCTGTATTCAATATACAGAATGTTTGAACCTTACAAGCACTCAGGAGCAAACAAAAAGATTCATAATTCTGAAAAATATCTTCCTCAATCTAGCTCTTGTTCAGAGTTTTCTGGTTCTAGATCCTCCCAGCCAAGGGGACCATCTTAAATAAATGCAGAATACTGCAAATGCTGGAAATCAAACAATTTTATTTTTAAATTCTGGAGAAATTCAGCAGTTCTGGCAACATCTGTGGAGGCAGAAACAGTTTTCAAAATTAAGTCCAACATGACATCCTCAGAAACATCTTTCCTCCACCTACTGCACACACGCACACACACACACACACTTCAATAATCACCTCATTGTTTTAAACTCAAGAATACAGGCCCAATCACTTATCTTAGTACAGTGCCACCATTCCAGGAATCAGTCTGGTAACTTTGCTGACCCTATGTCACAAAACTGCAAACAAAATGGGTCCCCAGCAAAATTTTATGATTCAAAGTGAGAACCCATGTGGACAGAGCCAGTCACTAAAAACAGGAGGGGAAGGTGAAATAGCTTCAGAACAAGAAACATACATGCTCTTATGGCAAAGTGATGGCATTCCCACATCTGAGCTGGGAAAGTCCAAATTCAAGCCTCACCTGCTTCAGGGGGTACATAACATCTCTAAAACAGGTTGATTACAAAAATGTGAGGGTAAAGCAACAGCAGACATGATGGACCCAGCCAGTTAAAACATTGGGGTGGAGATCCAGGTCTAGAAGTTTAAACATGACATCAGGAATTTAAAACGTGGCATCAATATGGAGAGGATCTGACTGGCCATTTGTGAAACTTCTAGCCTGCTGTATTTTTGCTGTCCTTATAGGGGCTGCATTAGTGTGGTGCACCCTTTTGGCCACAAAGATCAATTCACAAGCTAACAGTACTATACAGATTTTGCTTTGCCAAGACCACACAGTATTCGGTGTACATCAGCCATGAACACAGGCATTTTCCACACCCTCAATAAAATTTAGGATCTGAAACATCAAGACCCTCAGACAACCCTACTAGGATTAGACAATTACCACTATTTCCCTTAATGCTGCTTTGTTCTCTAGAATTAGTCACATCTTCCCTCAGTCCCAACATTTAGCCAGGTACAAACTCAAAATACTGGTTACTGCACAGGTCATATGACGACCATTCCAAAGATATAGCTCCCATTTTGCCTAGGCAGTGTCTTATGAATCAAAACGCACTTCTTTCAGCCACCTTGTTAATACTCACATCTTACTGACCTTACTCCAATTTGCTTATGGCTCAGGTAATAATCCAGGACCTTTTTTAAAAACGTTTAGCTCCTTGTGGATAATACCCTTGAAGATGAACCTCTTTCCAATATCACAGGTATTAATGTGGAGCAACAACTGGATCCTTCCCTCTCCAACTGAAATTTCCATTTTAGCTCACATCAAATGCCTGCCCAATGTCAATGTCAGGATTTAGGACAAAACGTTAGTTACGTAGAAGTGCTTCCATTTGCCTTGAGTATATTGTCCACTACATTGCTCTCAACTCTTCTACTCCCTACTAAAATGGCTTCCTGTACTTTGCAATTAAGTCAATTCACTCATCATCAATGCAGCCCCTTTCAGTCACAAGGCTGCAGTAATCTTGAAGTTACGACAATTCCAACAGCTTTGTTACTTGCATCTCAATTCCTTTACCTGCCTCACATTCATTTACAACCTCCTATCCATGAACAGTTACCAAAATAGATGAGCTTAAGAGGTCTGACTGCTTCCTGAAGCAGTGTCCAGGTAACACAATTTTGATGCATTGCAGTCTTTTTAGCTCAGCCTCCAACACAATGGCTGTGTTAAAGATATCCTAGGCAAAGGTACTTACAACAGATGATTGACCTTGGATTGCACAAGTCTGAGCGCTCCCCATCTTTATAGGGTTTAATTATTTTACTGAATCAATTTTAAGTTTTCCATCATTGTGCCTGTGCTTATATTTTTATTTCAATTAGTGTTCTGCTTGCTTTAATTGAAATTACAATTAATAGAAAATACTCACCAACCAATCTAAGCTTTACTGTCAGTAAACATTAAGTTTTACAATTACTAAATGATTCCTGATTTGGAGATGCTGGTGTTGGACTGGGGTGTACAAAGTTAAAAATCACAACACCAGGTTATAGTCCAACAGGTTTAGTTGGAAGCACACTAGCTTTCAGAGCGATGCTCCTTCATCAGGTGATTCCTGTTTTACAATAATAACATTCGCCAACCACTTGGCAAAAAACTTGCCTTTTACTGCTGCAGAAAGCCAGGAAAAGGAGAAATATTTTCCTTTCACCAATCTCCATAATAAATTCCCATGGATACCAGATTTCCAGCTGGACACATATCTCAGTCGAGTGTATGGTCTAAATATTTACAGGGACTCAACTTAATGGTCACCCCAGATTTGGTATCTGTAAAAAAAAAACTGAGGTATGAAGGAACCATTTTATCATGAACCATTCATTCCCAATTGAGGGGCGTTGATGACATCAAATTACTTTTACTTTGAACAATAATCACAGCTGTGGTGAAATCGCCCTCACAACCTAGGTCACACACATGGTTGATTTTTCTCTGGAAAATTCAACCCTATAGAATCAGTGAGAACATGCACCCCACCCCTCCCCCATTACAGGCTCAATCACTCATGCATTTGCTACCATCAGGTTTATAAGTGATTTTCAAACTCCATTATTTTTTCAACGAAGGAGAGAATTCTCAGGCTAGCTTCACTCCCAATACCTTCTTGGAGAAAAGAAAACTGACTGTCAGGCTCTTTTAAGAAATCAAAGTATACGTTATATCTTTAAAACAGATCTTTAGTTTTAATGAACACTTAGCTGCAGGTGTTGTGAAAAATCTCTAAGCTTACTTTAAAAAAAAGTATTTATGTTTTTTTTGGAGATAAGAAAAAGGGAGATTTTTTTTCCCCATAGCTCCTCCAAGTCCTTCCATAAGCCGTTTAACACAGCAGTCCTGTTGAGTCCAATCAACTTATGACTGCAGACACTGAATAGCGAAGAACACTAGAAAGGAGTTTATTCCTCTTCCTGGGACAAGCACAAAAAGACAAGCAAGCAATAGCAAGTCCTAGTGAGGGAAAAATTAAATTGCAGAAAGCCAGCAATATAATTAAACAGAACACTCAATGAATCATAGTCACCCAATGCGTACAACCATTCATTAAGATGGATTTTATGAATCATCCATAAAATCATGTTTAATTTTCAGCAATGCAGTATCTGGAGCAGGAATTACTTATTTTAGAGCCATGGTTGTAGTCATTTCATTGGTGAGTGGCGTGTGAGAAAGAGGAGGAAATAAAAACAGAGTCAGCCCCTGAACGAGTACGCAAAATGTAATGTGTACTGTCTGGTCTCTCAATTGAAAGAAGAAAATTCCAGCAGCCCAGTGTCATACCAGTGTGAAGACCAGAAAAGATCAAAGTTAGCACCCCTGTTTAGTGAACTGGGATGGTTAAGTTAACCACAGCAACTCTGGATGAGGTAAAACAGAAGTTGCAAGAGAAACTCAGCATTTGCAAAGACAAAGTTAACCTATAGTCCAGATCTGTAGGTCACAAGACTTGAAATGTTTTCTCTCCACAGACAGAACTAAACCAGAGTTTCTAATACGTTTTTGTTTACTTTTGTTTTTAAAAAGATAATGACTTACAATTCCAATAAACAAATGCACATCACATTTGGCAAAAAAAAAACAACTACAATACCCTATAATTGCATAACCTAAACTGTTGAGGATCACTGAAGAGACAAAACTGCAAATGCTGAAATCCAAAAGTAGACAAGCAAGAGGTTCGAAGAACACAAAGCCAGGCAGCGGAGAAGCCAACTTTTCACATATAACCCTTCAGGAACCAAAAGCAATGATCACTTGAGTGGCAATCTAGAGTTAAGAACTACCTAACAAAAGTACAAATATAAAACTTCCCTTGTATTAAAATCATTTTCTAAAGCACAGTGAGGGAGTCAACATTCTAAGTTGCCTTTTAGCTACTTCACTGTCGACCTGTTTTGATGAACCCATACAAACCTAAAGAAATGTTTGATTTTCTGAATACTGGACCCTTTTGAACACTGGAACTCTATCTGCAAAAGAAAACCTCCATTGGAAAGACAGTTAAAAATCAAAATCTTTATTACAAAAATAAGTTACACTCACCTCCAGCTTACAGTATAAAACAATGTTTATCTGCAGGAATGAACAATGATGGTCAATGCCAATGAAATCTTGCTGTATTTAGCAGTAAGTTCCTTAAAAAGGGCAAGTAACATCTCCAGTTTCTATGAGTGGATGAAAGCAATGATTGATCAGATAGTTTTAAATTGAAATCACACTAAACAGAAAACCAGCAACTTTTTCCTCGATGTTTTCTTTAGTTGCATTCATGTTTTAATCTTTCGTCTATTTGCAAAGTATGGTATATATTTCAAAGTTACAATATCCCTTTTTAATGAGAGATTTAAATTTTAAAACTTTCACATATCTTAGCCTTCTATTCCTCATCTTGACCTAGATATTTGTTCAATTTTCTTGGCCTGTATCCATTTAAGCCTGATCCACAATTAAGTTTACAGAAAACATGGACAAATATTTAAGGTAGGAAACCATGCTCACATGACCATGCAATTACTGGTACATCCTTGCACCCCACACAGCTTCACTACCAAAACAAAGACATTAAACCCACAATGTCTGTTATATATCAACAGGATAACATGATTATCTATCCTTAATTTAGGGGCATAGCAAGAACAACTGTACCTCCAACTGAAATCAACTTAATTTAAGGGGTACAAGCATTACATTTTGAAACAGATTGGAATACAGACAAGCACTGCTCTGGGTAAAATGCAACAGTACTGATCATTATAGACATGGTAGGACCAATATCAAATACAACCTTTCACAAATATCTGATTTTTGTGGTAAGGATGTTATTTTAAAAATCTACACCTAAAAAGTTTTCTCATCCTCTACATCAATCCCTTTGGGTGCAAATCTGTAATCTTCATCTTAAATGCGTGATAAGTATTCATGCAGGGAACCTTCGTGTGAAATGCTAATATTCCTTTTAAACAGAGAGAGATTCGTGCACTTCCCAACAAAATTGCTGGGGTAGCAAGGCAAGTTTTTGACTTATTTTCTATCCTTAATTTAGGGGCATAGCAAGAACAACTGTACCTCCAACTGAAATCAACTAACCCAGAACTGAATACAGATTAAACTGGAACCTTCTGTGGTTCAGTAACTTGAGACAACCTCAGTTTTTAATACTATTTTACTATTACTTTAGGTTACATGTCAAATATTCAAACTGGAATTAAAAACTTGACACTATAACACTATAGTATATTCAAAACCAAATCCAGGAAAGAGATGAGGAGAAATCTCTTCACCCAGAGAGTGGTGGCTGTGTGGAATGCCCTGCCCCAGAGGGCTGTGGAGGCCCAGTTTCTGGATTCATATAAGAAAGAGTTGGATAGAGCTCTCAAGGATAGTGGAATCAAGGGTAATGGAGATAAGGCAGGAACAGGATACTGATTAAGGATGATCAGCCATGATCATACTGAACGGTGGTGCAGACTCAAAGGGCAGAATGGCCTACTCCTGCACCTATTGTCACCCACCCAAATTAACACCTGTAATAGTGTTAACCCAGCTATCCAATTTAAAATCTTATAGTACAACTTTTTTTTACAAATTTATTAAATGCAAATGGACTAAGGGAAGACTACAGAAGTAGTACTATGAATTATGAACACTTACTAAAAACATATCCTAGTAGCTTGCTACAGGTTCAAGAAAATTAAATGTTCTAAAAGTATGATAGCGTGATATTCTTAAGTCTTTCAACTTGTTCACCCCTTTTAAATATGCTGAAAGGAAACACCCTAATTTATCCATCAACTTCTAACACTAGTAAATAGTTATAATTTTCAATTTGCAACATTGGCTGTAGATTTGCATCTAGTTTTGAAGATAAACATCAAATTTTGATCTATTTGGTGTTAATACCAATGTGGCATGGCATTATACAATTTTAGGAACCAAGGAATAGAAATTGAAAAATTTCTAGGAAATGCAGTTTGGACACTTGAGACATACAAAGCAAGAAGGTGCCACTTCGAAGGATACCTTATAAACAATGTGTGCTTAGTTCAGTTTTACATCAAATCCAAAAAGTGGATTGGAGAATGCAATTTACATCAACTTCATTAGAACACAAAGATATGTGCAATTAGGACTAACCTACACAAAACCATCAAAAGGGATATTGTACTTTATTTCAGAATTTATAGTTTGCAGTCAAATTGAATTTTCAATTCTCAACATCTTATTACTTACAAAAGTAACATCTCCTTTCAACTATCATACAACCTAAGGCTAACTATAATATCTGAAAAGGCAAGACAGCAATTTCAGTTTAATAGAGACAAAAGCAAGACTTGTTTCTGGTCATTTGTAAGAATGAAAGGGTCAAACAATAACTTCATACACCCCACATTAGCCAGAGTTAACAAAAGAAAATCCAGACTAGAAATAAGATACAAAAGGGTCCTTTTCCTTTGTGGACAAATGTAGCAAACAAGCCTTGTTTTTGTCTTACAGTTCTCTATTTACAGTACACAGGGTAGTTTAATCCTCGGCTACTGAGGTAGTCAACCAACCCTTTCTTTAAAAAAAAGATGGGTTCAGAAAAGAACCATTTTTCTGGAATGCTCGACTACCTGATATTTTGGCGATTACACTTCCATCTGCAAGTAGTTCGCTTCTTCAGAATAATGACTTACAGAATGTTTGAGGTAGTGATGAGCAATAACAATATAGTACTACAATCAGTTGAGCTTGAATGTGATTGTGCACAGTTTTAAGTCTTCTGAGCAGTCTGGCATCATGTGAATCCTATGAACATTATGAAATTGCTTCTCAAACTTCCAACGTCATCACCCACCACTACCTCTGTACATTACAAAAAGGTACATTGGCTATACAAAATTTAAAAATTATAGTCCATATATGTTTAGATTTGAAGCTCTTCATTTCCTTGGCTGTTCCCGCTCTCCATTTGGCGTCATGGTCTGGAATCTTACCATCATCTCCATTAGCAGCTTCCAGTGTAACCTCCACATAGTAAGTCAGTCGTCATCAAAACAGGTCAGGACCGGCCTCGACCTCGTTTTCCTGCTAGCCAGGCAACAAAAGGAAGCCATTAAATTAGGATCCAATACTAAACCCGTTTTAGAAAGAGAAAAAAGGCTGACACATGGCACTGTTTTTAAAGCACATTGCTCTTATTTATGCAAAGATCAAATTTTCCTGCATTTCAGTATCAAAATTTAATACGACAGATCAAGCAATTACATTTGAGTGCAACTTAAAACCAAGGAGTGTATCATTTCACTTAATTAGGTTCCAATTTATTAAAAATACCTAGTCATTTTTCAACAATTTACTTACAGCAGTGGACATAAAACCCGTGGCATTCAATGTATGCAATGTAATTGATAGTTTAAAGCAACAAGAACAATTTGAAGCAGAATTTTATTCAAATGGATTTTAAAGTGCATAAATTATGAGCAAAATTAATTAGCAGTGCAGTTCATTTAGGATTGAGCTAAGAAATGGTACACTCCTACTATCACCAGAATTTAGAATCAAAGTGACATGTTTGAGCAATTCAGTTAAACAAACTTCAATAATTTCATTAGGCAAATAAGCATTTTAGAAATTAAGCAAACAATGGACAGCATTTAGTGCTGAAAATTATAGGCTGTTAATTTATGATTGGAGATTTAGAAATGCATTTGAGGTTTTTTTCATAAATATATCCCTATGAAGAAACGTTAGCACCAATTAAATTAATAATAAAAAAATCACAAAGATCTTTATTAAATTATTAAAATATTATGGTTTTATCCCCAGAGTACTTTCATGGCACAGACAGCAGTGCATATTAGATTCAGGTTCAAGAACCCAAAACAGCAATGCAGCAAGTGAGACAGAAACCTGAATGTTCAATCAATCATTGTTAAATCAACCTAAACTAAAACTACATTGCAAGGAAACTGGAAGCCTTGCAGAAGGGAAGCCAAGGGGTTAGGGAATTCACTCTTGGATTTTGTTTTTAAACAAGCTAATGTCTCACTTTTAATTATCATTCATAAATATAAGCAGTCCATTCAATTACCTAAATCGTGCAGACATGAACACACGCCTAAGTCTTTCATTCTGTAATTCAACCATTCTGACCAAGGTTTTCCATTATGAATTCTTTGGAAAATTTGGATAACTTTTTTGCAAGGTTGGAAAAAATTTGTCAAAAGGAAAATTTATGCAACAAAATGGAATTTAGTTAAAATTCATGTAGTTTGGTAGAATTTTGAAATTTTATTGAAATAGACATTGACAGTAGATAGAGAATACAAGAATGAACTTGACAAAGTGTCACTTCTGGAATAGCCAAACTAAATAACTGGTAGTAATTTTGAAATATCAGTCAACAACAAACAAATTTATTTAACTTGCCCACTCTTGGTAATGCAAGTTAGTAACATACAGCTTCTTCAGTTACTTCAAATACAAGAAATTCTGGAAAAAAGCAACAAGCTAATTTTGCAAATTACGCATTAACTTTAAAAGCCACGGAAACAGAACTACCAGTAATGTACATACACAAAGCCAAATATGAGATTATGTTTAGTTATGAGCCAGATTTCTAAAAACATTTTTTGGCAAAACCATGATGAATTATGTCCATCTTCTTCTAACAGAATGATGGAATGCCTTTATCAAAACAGCCGAATTTCAAAAAAAAACACCAAAATAAAGCCTTTCCCACAGTCAAGTGGAATCATTGCAGACTATGCAGTGAAGTCCCAAGTGAATGGTTTAGTAAAAATATATACACATCTGCAATAAGGATTCTTGCCAGATGTCACCAATTAGCAAGCGGCAGCCAATCAGATTAAAGGCTAATCTGCATTTCAAAAGTCAGTTCGGATAACCTATCAGTCACATTAACTGAACCCCTAATGGTCTATTTCCACTGTTGCCCATAAGTATCCTGATAAAACTCCTGGTTGTTCTCAGATTTGTAACCATAGTTACCAGAATAATCACCACCTTGGAGCGGTTGCTGAGCAATAGGTTGGGAGCCCCAGTTCTGATTATTGGTCTGGCGCCGCTTCGAATCTGGCTGGTTGTACCCATCAGCTTTTCGTTTGCCTCCTACATTTCCACCGCGGCCACCCCTCACACCACGTACCCCGCGGCCTCTCTGCTGCACCTGGGCACCCCCTCTTGCACCACGAGCACCTCTCCCTGCCATTTGACCACGCGGTGTGAATCCAGATCTTCCACGTGGTTGGGGAACTCCACGAACCCTGGCAAGAGGGGCACCTCTTCCACTTCTGCCACCTCTTCCTCTAGTAGTTGTCTGATAATCATCATAGCCATAGTATGGATCTTCATATCCTCCACGATAATCATGGTAATCATAGCAATAATAATCATAATCTTCATAACTATAGTAATCTAGAGGATAGCTGTAACCTCCTCTGGCTCCACGTCCTCTGCCTCGTGTCGGAGGGGGCATGCGAGGAGGAGGGTAGTAGTAATAATCCTCATACCTGGAATTAAAGAAAGTTTATAATTTGAACTCAAGCCCATAAATGTAGTTACACTGTTAAGCGATTCTTTTCAAAATTAAAATCAGAGATCTCTCAGACTCTACTGGAATACTCCATTCAGTTTCAGGTATCACACTTAAGATAAAAGACATTGAGAAGCAATACAGCAGATTCACCAGAACAAAACTAGTTTTGCCCTGACTACATTCCTTTGAGGACCTACATAGCTGAAAAGAAAAGGATATAATCATCTCAGACCAGCTGATATTTCCCCACCCCTCAACTCAGAGGTCCTGGAGAGTAAAAGAAATTATTTGAGATGATCTAACTAAATGGCATAACAGACTTGAATAATAGCTGAATAAGCTCACGGCAATCTCATTTAGAGAGATTTGGTGTTGGAATTGGAGAGATGAATACTTGATGTCAACTGTACTTCGTATCTTAAATGAGAAATGTACCAGTTTTAAGTACCTTTTATTTATTACAAAAGGTATACCTTAACCAAGGACAACATAATGGGCTCAAAAGGAAACCGTTTCAATCCTCAACATGCAGCTTCCATTTTCAACAATTAGTAGGTGAAATGCAACAGGTTCACAAAGGGAAGGGATAGTACTGCTGCACCTTTGAGGCCCATTAACACTTCATGACTATACAAAAGGATATACTGTGAAAAATGACCATCATTAAAAGACGCAGAGCTTCTGACACACCACCTACTTAATGTCCATTAGGATCAACCTCATGGAGTTCCACCTACCCCCAACCCCATGCAAAAATCTAGATTTGGTCCAGAATCCATTCATACTGAAAAGCACCATCATCTTGAATGGAATCCTCTTCCCCACCACTCAAAGGATCACTTACATTTTGTAAATCATACTTGTAATGAATGTCTGAACTATAAGCACAAAAAGTTAAATGCACTCACGGTTGAGATCGAGCAGCCTGTCTTTGTGCCTGCCGTTCCTTTTTCTTCTTGTCTGGTGGTTTAGCAAGAACAATTTCAATATTTTCACCCTCTAAATACTTCCCATTCATTTCATCCATGGCCTGTCATGGAGAAGAAACAGGTAAATGATTGCACTCTAAAACAGTCTTTGTACATCAATTAGAAAATGTCACCATTACAGGATATCTTTGGTTGCAACAGTTTGAATGCCACAAACAAAAACTGTATCATTGTGTTATACTGAATTCCAGCAAATGTGTACACAGGCAAGCCAAATGTCATATGACAAAACATCCATCAACTAAAGCTGATGCTGAATAGGTTTTAATGTCAAAAGTACATGCCATTCAGATTTTTTAAATACCCAACAAAACTAAATCCACAAGCAGTGTTCAAGAGTAACCACTTCAAAAATAAATTACTAAGTACCAAGGGAATGAAAAAATTAAATAGGTGCATTGATAAACTGGATGCAATTGATTGCCTATCCATCTTCACAGCTAGCATACCCTCAAAAGCCACCTATAAAAGCATACTGTACGTGATCTCAGCAAATTAATTATCCATCAATGTCTTAATCAGTCGAAAGATGATGAAAAAGAATTTTTCATCAGATTACAGCACTCAAAACTTGTAATTTACTTGAAATTACATATGCAATGCTACATCTCACTCCGAAATCTGAAAGCAGAATGTTCTGCAGAATTTTTACCTTAACTGCACCATCTCTTTCATCAAAGTGAATGAATGCATAATCTTTCAGCTTCTTTACCCGTTCCAACTTGCCAAACTGGCTGAAGGTTTTTTCTAGTAATTCTTCTGTTACTGAACTGGCCAAGTTACGAACAAATAACACCTTTACCTGCAGTGAGAAAATACATTTAAATGTGATGTCCAACTACTGGCATCAAACTTCTAAATATCATTCAACTACAACAACGAAAAACTATTGTTCACAGTTCAGTGAAATAGTTGCAGCTCAATGTGGAAGCAGTGTTGAATTCTAGCAGTTCCGCATTTGTAATTTTGTTCTAAATTGTTCACTTCAGAATTTGGCTACCACCACCAAGGCAAATCTGCAACACCCACTTCTAGGTGCTGTTATGATGGTGGTTCGGCTGCATTTGTTGCAACATTATAGACTAAGTACAGCAAAGATAACTGCACAATGGTGTTAGTTAAGGAGTCCAAGATTTTGCACCAATGAAGGGATAGCGATACTTATTTCAATTTAGGATTCAGAGAGGGACACGTACTTGACTACTACTCAAGGAATCAGTTCTACACCTCCTTTTGTGAGGATGCTTGAATGATCCTACTGAATAAACAAGCTACTTTCATGTATTCTTTTCATGAAGATTAAAGCCTACAAACGAGGGTATGTTTAGGCTAACAGAAAAGGTGCTAAATCAAAGAGATCTTTCCATCCTGGATGGTGCTAAGATTCTCAAATATGGTTGGAGGTGCATCCATCAAGGCAGCAGTTTTTTATAATGCCACAAATATGTTTGGTAGATTGTGGGTACTTGGAGAACCAGAACAAAAAACTGACTGCAGAACAGTCAGTCTCTCATCTGTTAAGTAGCCAAATGTAGCAAGCCCAACAGAACTGGGTCAAAATTCAGACCACGAAGATGCTGTCAGCACCCGAGGTCAGGAAGGGAACATTTACTGCTATTAGAGGCGATAGCAGGACTCCATGAATGAATTGTAGTGGGAACAAAGAAGCCTGTCACCTCCAAAATTGACGTTCATCGAGCAGATTACTTTAAGTGCGATGTAGCACGTTAATCACAATGTTCAAGGTTAAATACCTTTGACATGACCTCTGGATCAGGATCCTCAATAGGATCTGCCCATTCCACTGTTACAACATTGCCCCAGACTTTCACTTTTCCACTCATAAGTCTGCGTCTGGCCTGGGCAGCAGACTTATGATCTTCAAATTCCAAGAAACAGAAACCCCTATTCTTCTTCTTGTCATCTGGTTGGTGATACAGTATCACATCTGTGAGTCCCTCTGCCAAAATAAATTAACAGGATAGGACATATCAAAAAAAAAATTCCACAGGTTTATTTTTATACATTTATCTAGTTGCTGTAGTTTCTTTTGTACGTCTCTCAGTAAAGCATGAGCACCTATGTAAACAAAAATTAAGTATGGAAGAAAGATCATTCAGTTTTAAAAACATTACTCAGATACATGGGAAATGGTCACAAAAATCCTCTCTCCCTCAAAAAAAATCTACAGAAGCAATTTGCTTACAGTTTGGTATGTAAGGAGGATGAAAGTGGACAGAACAGAAATGGATGGCCGAAACTTAGCATTTCTCTGCAAGAAGCAAATTTTCGTCCACTGTCAAGGCAAACGGAACGTGCCCAAAATTTGATGTGAACGAGTACTAAAGGAAACCCAACAGACCACTGTAACACCATCAATCCAAAAGTAACATAGTATAACTGTGAAGGTTTTAAAAAGAGAATAGGGCCACAGAAAGCAAACATCAGGGGAGATTAGGACAAGATCCAATCATGATCTGATGAACTGGGCAATGATTCTTCAGCTCCACCAACATTTAGCCCACATTCATCATTGACAATTACAATTCAAGTTCAAAGGAGCATGATTTAAAGGAGAATCACATTATACCAGTGTGAGATGATGGAGAAAGAATCTACACAAGTCCCTTACCTAGACTAAGATCAACAGGAGGTCTCCTAAACATCTAGTGACAAGCAGCATAATTAGGGCAGATGGCAGAATTAGTGACTAATTAGAAGTCCAAATCAACCTACTAGAGGGATTTTATCATCTTCCTGGAACACAGCAAAGAAACAACTACGAGGAAAACATACAAATCTTTTTTTTTTAAAAAGGGAATATCAGTTATATCATACCAACAGCTAAGACCAACATAGGCATTTATCAATGTTCAAGGGAACATTTTGCCACAGTGCAACCAGACTTCAGCTTCTTCAGTCAGCAATAAAAACTGACTACTTTGGAAATGAACTGTGCATCAGAACAGTAGAATGTGATGTCAAATGTATCCCACTCATCTGAGGTTCAAGCAATTTAACTGCCTTGATCATATTGGAAAGTAGCGATAATTGTGTTGGATTGCACCTATTCATGGAGCTATCAAATAGGCAGTATGCATCAACTGGGATAATGTGATGAGGCAAGTGATGCAATTTTACCTGTAACTTTACCAAATTCTTCCATAATCTGCTCCTTTGTCTTGCTTTTTGGAATGGATCCAACGAAAAGTCTGTTGTTTGCCACAGAAATGCAAACACCAATGTGTTTACCAGGCCGAATTTCATGGTTATCACACTGACAAAATTGATAAAAGAGTTAGTTTATGAATCCTACTTAAGCGAATAGATATACTATGTGTATGCACCACAGAATCTTACCAATTTGACTGCTTCCTGTGCTGCTTCTTTGGAGCAAAAGGTCACAAAAGCATACCCTCGATTTAAGCCAGTTAGAGGATCCATCATCAGACGCAAATCCCATATTGGACCAGCTTTCTCAAACAGAGGGACAAGTTCATCTTCGAAGAGATCCCGTGGTATTTTGCCTACAAATATCTGGTAAAATTGGATCAATGTTAAAGCATTCATAAAGGGAACTTTGTTTTCATGGTTAAAGAAAACTGATGGTCAACACAAAAGAACTATATGCTCTGTTCACATGGTTAACAAACATGTGGCTGAGCAGACATCGAAATAGCACTTGAAATGCTCTTACCTGGTTAACCTAACAAGTTAATGTCTACACATGCTGTACTTTTAAGTTTATCACTACTGATATTTTTTTCTGCCCCCACCCAAGATTGAAGATCTCTCCTATATTTATTAGTCAATGTTGCTTACCTCAGTACCAATGTTAGGTTGAGGACCTGAATGCGTCGTAGGTGGAGGAGGACCACCATATTTCCTCTGCCCTGTAGTGACATCAAGTGTATATCCTGTTCTTTCCAAGAGGGCCTAAGAAAACAAACAGGTTCAAGCATCCAAAACCACCATACATAATTCATTCAAAAAAATCTGAAAAATAAGGAACACAGACCTGCCAAGCTTAATTGAGAAAACCGCCAAACTTTAAACAGAGGCAGATGACAGGTTTACATACAATTCTCTACCGACAAGTCAAGTCCTCAGTTGGTATCAATGGTTTAATCACTTTCAGTTTACCAGGTTACTTTGCTCCAACCCTTACTACATGGATATTTTGGATTATAATTGAATTCAATTATAATCCTAGGTCAAACTGAACAAAGCACGAGTGAGACCTAGTTGGAATGTTGTGAAGTTATGGCCTCAAGGAGGGACGTACCGGCACTGTAGTTCATAGAAATAAGAGTCCTAGGATAAAAAGAATGGTATTTTTGAGGAAAAGTCAATTTGGCTTGTACCTATTGAAGCTTAGGAGAATGATAGGTGATATGGTTAAAAGACAACATTTCCTACAGTCTTCGTTTAAGTGCATACTTCAGTTGGAACCCAGAACTGGGGACAGAGTTCAAAATAAGGAGTTGCCCTTCAAGGGAGATGGAAGGAAGCTTTTCTGTGTGGTTAGTCTTAAGAATTCCCTTCCAGAGACCTGCTGAATATATTCAGTGACTCAACCTCAAGGCAGAGTTTTAAGCAACAAGGAGTCAAGGGGCTGCAGCCATGGACTTGATTGTATCAGATGGTGCAGTAGGCTCAATGAGCCAATTGGCCCACTCCTCCTCTTCATTGCTTAAGGTTTTAAAACATCCTGCTATTGAAATCTAGAAGAACCACCAGAAGGAAACAAATGCCCACAGAACCAAGAACACTCTGATCAGGTGTTGATAAGCTTGAGAAATGGATCAAGCCGACAGATGAAATGTAAGAAACAAATATGAAGGACAGGCAATGCAATCCATAAAGATTACAATGCTGAAGGAAGGATGCAAGAACAGAAACAGGAGGCGTATTTGTACAAATCGTTAACAAAAGACAGGGAAGTTGAGAACGTTATGAAAAACATGCAAGAAATGAACAATATTCATAAGAGGATATAGCACAAATCCAACAAAGTAGGTGAGCCTTTGAAAGATACTGGCTAGTCTTCAATTAGTGCAGCATCTAATTTCAAGAACCCAAGAGCAAGAAACCTTTAGTTCCATGGACTGATACAGACTGGAGAAGCTGGTGCTCACCTTAAAGGAGGAAATCAAGAACACTTTTGATGGAGAAACAAAATCTTGAGGATATCTGAACAGAGGAAATAAAAAGAAACAGCTCCAGCTTGCAGGGAAGCAGAACTAGATTGTTCTTCCAGAGATGCGAATGCCAAACAGCCTCTTTTTATGATGCCATAGTATCAACATCTTAGATATTAGGAAAATAACTGACAAGAATGTTTTAAAAAGGAACCACCCATCTTCAATCTCATTACTAATTTAGAACTAATTTAAAAGAACACCCATACTTCCAAACCGAACCATCTAGATTTGAAGATTAAATTTTTTAAAAGGAGCACAAAATTTCAGTATGACCCTGAACTAAAACACTGAATGCGTCAGGGAAGCATCATTACAAAGTTCTGCAGATTTTTTTAAAAATCCTGTTTTGTAATTATTCGCAATTTATTAATAGCAATTTGGTTCATTATTAAGATAGCTCACTCCTGACCAACAGCACCAGTTTGAGCATTTCAAGTTTCCTCAGCACGCAGAGTCTAAAGGCAGCAAAATCCTTTCCCAAATGCGAGTCAAACACTTGTACAAACTTTACATCTCAGAACATCGAACAATACAGCCCTCTTATGTTGCACCGACCTGTGAACTATTCTCAGCTCGTCCCCCTACACTATCCCAAAATCATCCGTGTGCTTATCTAAGGATTGTTCAAATCTCCCCAGTGTGGCTAAGTTGACTACATTAGCAGGTAGGGCATTGCACGTCCTTACCACTCTCTGCATAAAGAACATTCCTCTGACATCTCTCTTAAATCTATCACCCCTCAATGTGTAGTTATGCCCTCTCGTACAAGCTGACGTCATCATCTTAGGAAAACGTATATCACTATCAACCCTATCTAATCCTCTGATTATCTTGTATGTCTCTATCAAATCCCCTCTTAGCCTTCTTCTTTCCAATGAGAAGAGACCCAAAAACAGACCAACATTAAAAACACAGAAATAGAAAACACACACCAGATCATCAATGCCACACAGAGAAATCAGATTCACTAGAGAGGAAGAAAAGGACAACCAATTCCCATTCCTAGTTCGGCGAACAGAACCACAACAACAAGCACCCAAGCTACAAATCTTCTCACAAACTTTGAAGAACAGACCTACATCTCTCAGCCTTTCCTCATAAGACCTTCCCTCCACACCAGGCAACATCCTGGTAAATCTCCTGGCAATATTCCAAGTGTGGCCGCACCAGCGTTTTGTATAGTTGCAGCAAGATATTGCTATTCTGGAACTTAGTGGGCAGCACGGTGGCACAGTGGTCAGCACTGTTGCCTCACAGTGCCAGAGACCCTGGTTCAATTCCCGCCTCAGGCGACGGACTGTGTGGAGTTTGCACGTTCTCCCTGTGTCTGCGTGGGTTTCCTCCGGGTGCTCCGGTTTCCTCCCACAGTCCAAAGATGTGCGGGTCAGGTGAATTGGCCATGCTAAATTGCCTGTAGTGTTAGGTAAGGGGTAAATGTAGGGGTATGGGCGGGTTGCGCTTCAGCGGGTCGGTGTGGACTTGTTGGGCTGAAGGGCCTGTTTCTACACTAAGTAATCTAATCAATCCCGCTAACCAATAAAACCTAACACCGTTTAGTGCCTTCTTCACAGCACTATCCACCTGGGTGGCAACTTTCAGGGATCGATGCACATGAACTCCAAGATCCTTCTGCACATCCACACTACCAAGAATCTTTCCAGTGACCCAGAACTCTGCCGTCCTGTTATTCTTCCCAAAGTGCATCACCTCACATTTAGCTGCATTGAACTCCATTTGCCACCCCTCAAGTAAATTCTGCACTTTATCCAAGTCCCCCTGCAACCTGTAACATTCTTCCAAACTGTCCACTACTCCATCAACTTTAGTGTCATCTGCAAAGTTACTAATCCATCCACCTATGCCTGTGTCTAAGTCATTTATAAAAATGACAAACAGCAGTGGTCCCAAAACAGATCCTTGTGGCACATCACTAATAACTGGACACCAGACTGAATATCTTCCATCAACCACCAGAAAGCCAGTTTCCAACCCAAACTGCTAAATCACCCTCAATTCCATGTCTCTGCATTTTCTCCATAAGCCTACCACATGGAACCTTATCAAAGGCTTTACTGAAGTTCATGTATACCACATCAACTGCTCTACCCTCATCTACATGCTTGGTCACCTTCTCAAAAAACTCAATGAAATTTGTGAGACACGACCTGCCCTTGACAAAGCCATGTTGACTATCTCTTCTGAAGCAGTCCACCAAAAATTGTCACCCTTTAACTGAGTGCAGACACATTGGCCTGAAACTCTCAGATAAGCAGCAACGGAGCTTTCAGTGGAGAAGGGGTGACCCACGCAGGCTATCAAGCTTGTCCAGTCCCTGAACTCCCCTGATTGCATTTGCAGTCCAGTCTGCCCACAACAAGAAGCTGAACCTCAGTCAGATTCTGTGAAGTACTGCAGTTGTTGGAGATTTGAAAATGAAAGCAAAAACTGTCTTTCCCAGAACCTATTACAGACTTCATAATGTTCATGGCCTCATGATCTTCCACACTCAGACCAGTTCTCACTCTCATTTCTGCTGACAGACTAACCAGTGATCCTGCAACAGCAGACATGGGAGAGAAAACTACCTCCGACTGGAGGAGCAGCCCTCTGCAAAACGAGTAACTGAATTTCAAATGGAGCCATTCAGTCATGTGAATTGCTGTGGTAGCCCACGTGCGTGTCATGGACTGTAGATAGGGCACCCCTGTCAGGTCAACTGAGCTTCACAAGTCAGAGTCAGATGTACAGCACAGAAACAGACTCCTCAGTCCAACTCGTCCATGCCGATCATAGTCCACCAATCTAGTCCTACTTGCCAGTACCCAGCCCATATCCGTCCAAACCCTTCTTATTCATAAACCTATCCAGTTGCCTTTGAAAATGTTGCAATTGTACTAACCTCCATGACTTCCTCTGACAGCTCATTCCATACACATACCACCCTCTGCGTGAAAAAGTTGCCCCTGAGGTCTCATACCTTTCCCCCTCACCTTAAATCTATGCCATCTGGTTCTGGACTCCCCCACCCCAGGGGAAAGATATGTATATTTATCCTATGCGTGCCCCTCATGTTTTCACAAACCTCTAAGGTCACCCCTCAGTCTTCAACATTCTAGGGAAAACCACCCCAGTCTATTCAACCTCTCTCTATGGTTCAAATCCTCCAAGCTCTCTCTATGGCTCAAATCCTCCAACCTTGTAAACCTTTTCTGAACCCTTTCAAGTTTCACAGCCTGCCAATAGGAAGGAGACCAGAATTGCACGCAATATTCAAAAAGTGGCCTAACAGCCACAATATGATCTCCCAACTCTTGTACTCAATGCTCTGACCATTAAAGGAACCGTACCAAAGACTTCCTTCACTATCCTATCTACCAGTGATTCTACTGTCAAGGAGCTATGAACCTGCACTCCAAGGTCTCTTTGTTCAGCAACACCCCCTCAAATGAGTAAGAACTATTAGTATCTGTGAATCCATTTTGCAGCTAGAATCAATTTTCTTAGCATACGGTAAAATAAGTTTGCAAAAGATGGCATTACTCATTAAGAAAAATATCATAGTTGCACTCAGGACACCTTGGAGGGCTCTTCCAGCAAGGCCATTACAGAAAATCTCAGGAACAAACAAGTGTGCAATTGTTACAATAGGATTATAGTATAGATCTCTATATTATTTAACAGCCAGCAGAGATAGAAAATCAGTTTTGTAAGCAGATCATGGAACAATGTTGTTGCAGTGCGTTTGGTCATAAAACAGAAGGGTATTATTCTGACTGAAGGTCAGTGACCAGTGGTGTTCTGCAAGGATCAGGGCTCTGGTTATAATATAGATTGTTGTGGTTGTGTTCACCAAGCTGGGAAATTTGTGTTGCAGACATTTTGTCCCCTGTCTAGGTGACATCCTCAGTGCTTGGGAGCCTCCTGTAAAGTGCCGCTGCCGCTTCCGGTTGTCAGTTCCAGCTGTCGGTATATTGGGTCCAGGTCGATGTGCTTATTGATTGAATCTGTGGATGAATGCTACGCCTCTAGGAATTCCCTGGCTGTTTTATTTGGCTTGTCCTATTATACTAGTGTTGTCCCAGTCGAATTCATGTTGCTGGTCATCTGCGTGTGTGGTTACTAAGGATAGCTAGTCACCAACTAGATACAAAATGACACGACCAGCTATCCTTAGTAGCCACACACGCAGATGATCAGCAACATGAATTCGACTGGGACAACACTACTATTATAGGACAAGCCAAACAGAACAGCCAGGGAATTCCTAGAGGCATAGCATTCATCCACAGATTCAATCAATAAGCACATCGATCTGACCCAATATACCGACCACTGTAACGGACAGCTGGAACTGACAACCGGAAGCAACAATGACAAGCCACTATAAATGCTGGAGGAAACATCACAGAAGCGCTTCACAGGAGGCTCCTAAGCACTGAGGATGTCACCTAGACAGGGGACGAAACGTCTGCAACACAAATTCCCAGCTCAGCGAACACAACCACAACGAGCACCTGAGCTACAAATCTTCTCACAAACTTTATAATTTAGGTATCACAAATTATTTGGATAAAAAGGCAAACAGTTCGATTGGAAAGAGTTAGGCAAAACAAAAAATGGTGGCAGAGTGATTAGTGAGGAAGGTTAATCAAAACATAGATCAAAATCAAAAATGCATAATAACATTAACACTGCTTTCTCTCCATAGATGCTGCAAGACTGCTGAGTTTTACCAGCTATTTCTGATTTTGTTTCTGACATACAATTGGTTTGGTCAGAGAAGAGTAGTAGTAGTTCTGGAGGGCTATTTTTCTTACTGGGGGTATGTGATCAGTAGCGTTAATAATCAGTGCTGGGAGCTTTTGTTTGTCTGTATATAGATATTTTGAAAAAAAAATGTAGTCTGATTGGTACATTTGCAGACAACACAAGAGTTGTGAATAGTGAGGAAGATTGTCAAAGGGCCCATGAGGAACATCAAGGCATCCTTTACATACAAGGTAGGACCACTCAAGGATAAAGAACTTATGTTTGGAGGCAGAAAATGTGGGTGAGATCCCACTTAAGTACTTAGCATCAGTATTCACCCAGAAGACACAGAAGATTCTGTGGAGAATGCTAATACAATACAGTATTTTGAGATCGGAAAGAAGTGGCATTGGGTCTCTTGAAGAACATCAAGGTGGATTGAGTCCCTAGGTCCCTTTAGGATCTACCCAAGGTTACTGAGAGAGGCAAAGGAAATTGCTTGGACCTTAACCATGATCTTTGTATCCTCATTAGCCACTAAAGGGGTCCCAGAGGACTGGCGATTAACTAAAGTTGCTCCTCTATTCAAAAAGGGAAATAGAGATAATCCAGGAAATTAGAAACTGTTGTTACATTGGTGCTAGGGAAGCTATTGGAGAGAATTCTTAGGGGAAGGATTTACACGCATTTGGAAAGGTACAGCCTAATTTGGGACAGTCAGCATGGCTTTGTGCAGGGTAGGCCATGTTTTACTAAATTGAATTTTCCAAGGAGGTGACAAAGGTGGTCAATGAGGGTTGAGTAGTGAATGTTATCTAAATGGATTTTATTAAGGTTTTCAACAATGTTCCTCATGTTGGCCTCATCTAGAAGATTAAGATGCATGGGATTCATGGTGACTTGGTCACATGGACTCAGAACTGGCTTGCCCATAGAAGGGAAAGGGTAGTGGCAGAAGGTTGCTTTTCAGGCTAGAGGTCTGTGATTAGAGGTGTTCCACAGGAATCCGTACGAGGACCTCTGCTGCTTGTGTTATTTATAGATGATTTAGATGAAAACGTAAACGGGCAAGTTAATAAGTTTTCAGACGATACATTGATCGGTGGAGTTGTGGATAGCGTAGAAGGTGGTCAAAGGAAAAAGCAAGATATAGATCAGTCACAGGTATGTGCAGAGAAATTGCAGATGGAGTTTAATTCATGTAAATGTGAGGGGCTGCATTTTGGGAGATCAAATGCGAAGGAAAAGTATCAGTTAATGTTAGGACTCTGAACAGCATTGACATACACAGGGACCTTGGGATTGAAGTTCATAGCTCCCTGAACGTGGCCACATAGGTAGATAGTGTGGTAAAGGCAGCATATGGCATGCTTGCCTTTATTGGCCGAGGAACTGAGTACAAGAGTCAGGATATAATGTTGCAGTTTTATAAGGCTCTGGTTAGGCCACACTGAGTACTGCGTTCAATTCTAGTCACCACATTAATGGGTGTGGAGGCTCTGGAGAGAACACAGAAGAGGTTAGCAGGATGCTGTAGATTTTAACGGTATTACTGTATTTTTAAGAAACAGTAGTACGTGTGTGGTACACACTCCAGGATGGTGGTAGAGACAGATCAAGACACTTTTAGATAAGCACATGCTTATCTTGACGTACATGGGAACCATTGGGACTCTGACCTCTGCAACAGTAACAGCAACAGTTTTGGTTTGAATGAATCAATCTTGAAAAAGACTGCAAGGAATGGAGGGATATGGACCAAGGGCAGGCAGAAGGGATTAGTTTAATTAGGCATCATATTCATCACAACACTGTGGCTCGAAGGGGCCATTCCTATGCTGCACAGTTCTATGATACAGCTGGATATAGAGTGGCTGGAAACTTGGTTGGAGAAAGGACAGATGGAAGTTTAACTTAGACAAATGAAAGGAAAACCAGCAGGACCCTTAGGAACACTGACATGGAGGAATCTTGTGGTGCAAGTCCGTAGCTCCCTGAAAGTGGCAACACACATGGACATAGTTATCAAGGTGACCAATAGATCAGTTGGAACATTGAATGTAAAAGTTAGCAAACCATATTGCAGCTGTAGAAAACTTTAGTTAGTTCACATTTAGAACTGTACGCAGTTCTGTTAGCAACATTTTAGGAAGGCTTTGGAAAGGATGCAAAAGAGGCTTACTAGGATGTTGCCTGAATTGTAGTGGATTGGCTGCGAGAGGCTGGACAAACTTGGGATTGTTTTTGCTAGAATGTCAGAGACTGAGGGGAAACTTGAAAGTTGTATACAAAAATCGAGAGGTGGTTGAGTCAAGTTTCTTTCCGCTCTCCACCCACAGATGAGATGCTAATGTTTAAGAGGTATTTAGACAGATACTGAACAGCAAGGAATACAGGGATATGAACCATGCGCAGATAGATAGGTTTAGTTTAGAATAGCATCATGATCACAGCAAACATTGGGGCAAAACAGTCTGTTCGTGGGTTGTACCACGCTGTTGGAGACTTTTCCTCTAACTTAAGCAAAATCATTTATTATAAAAATGTCAGATAACAAGAGCTATTGCCTCAGTATTAGTATTTTACCTTAATTTTTGTCTCATCTGGACCTTTATTAGCATCTGTTACTTTAGATCCTTGCTTTTCCCTTTGTCTGTAAGTCTTCATTACTCCACATAGAAAGGCACTTTTATTCTGTATAGAAAGAAACATAAGCCTTCACAAAGCTGTGACTGCATTCCTGAAAATTACAACTGTAAGCAAAACATTTATTCCATATAAACAATGTTAAAAATGCAGTGAGATCCCATAGGGCATTCCTCATCAGAAAATAATAGTGTTAAATCAATGCACCCTACAACCGAAGATATTTTCGATTGCTACATTTTTACATTGGTAAGTGAAATAGGTTCCCTGCCAGCCAAAAAAACAACTTATTTAGCTACTTACAATACAGGTGCCTTCTGCATGTTAGTAATCCTGTTTACAGAAACTTCTGTTCCCTGAACCTCCTGATCACAATGACCCAGCCCAGACTTCAACTCTCCAAACTGTAGCCTGCCCCCACTCCCTGGAGAGTTGCGAAAGCTTACCCAACCCACTCATACCTTTTTTTTTCAAAAATAGGACTTCAGTTTCTGCTCAAGACCAAAAGCTGGTGTTCAAAGTTCAATCCAAAGCTAAAGCCAATGCTGTTAAAACAACAGCTCTAATGGTTTAAGGATACTGGGGATTTACAATATGTTCTTAAAAGTAAAAGCACTTCTGCTACTCCCCGAAGCCTCACTATAAGGTCTGATTGAAGAGGAGCAACTTTGAAGATTATTTTGAAGTACATGGGAATCATTGGGACTCCAACCTCTGCAACAGGAACGCTCCAAGCTTTGGTTTGAATAAATGAATCAATCAATCTTGAAAAAGACTGCCACCCTCGGCACAGCGAACGTGTGGTGGATGGGGTAGGGGCGAGTTTGACCACAAAGTTGGGGACTGCAGTGGTGATTCAGGTATGCGCACTTGTGCAGCCACCTAAAGGTCAGCATGCAGGAATTAAATCTCTCAAAAAAGGTCAATGGGATTACATGCCCCACTGACTCACCCCAATTCAAATGGAACTATATTGAACAGTGCTACTTTTAGCAGTAAGCTACCTTTGTGGACCACAGCTATACGTTTGGTGTAAGTGTATCCAAAATATCATTTGGGAGGAAGCCCCAGAATTTTGACCCAATGACAGTGAAGAATAAATGATATATTTCTAAATCAGGAATACTGAGCGGTGGGGAGAATTTGCCTTTGAGAGAGATGCAGTTACAGGTTTGAAAGGTGCTGTGCAAAGTCCCTTGGTGAATTCCTGCAGTGTATCATATACATGGTACATATTACTCTTACTAAGCACCAGTGGAAGAGGGAGTGAACAAATGCCAATTTTGTTTTGCTCAGGATTATGTCAAGCTTGTTTAAGTATACTTATCAAGCAAGTGAAGAGTACGCCAAAACACTTCTGACTTGTGTCTTGAAGGTGGATAGACTTGGGAGTCTGAAGGAGTTAGTCACTCCACGATTCCTAGCCTATTTATTTATATTGCCAGTCCAGTTCAGTTTTGGGTTGTGCTAACCCTTAAGATGTTAATAGTAAGAAATTCAGTGATGGGTGTGCCTTTGAATGTCATGGGACAATGGCTAGCTTTTCTTGGAGGTAGTCATTACCTGACACTTGTGATCTGAATGTTATTTGCCACTTGCCAGCCCAAACCTGATTACTGCACAATCATTTATGACCTTCTGGTGGAAAGGCCATTGAATAAAAGATGGCTGGGCCTAGGACTCCATCCAAAGAACTCCTACAGAGATGTCCTGAAGATAAAATGACTGATGACAATCCCTCATGCAAGGGGTGACTCCAAACAGAGAATTTTCTCTCTAAACCCCAATGACAAGGTCATTGCACTCTGATGCTGCACTACACCAAATGTGACCTTGATGTCCAAGCTTTGGGAAGGGGGAATTAATTATGGTTGCTGACAGGAGACTCCCTAACCTATGCTTGACCTGCGTTAATATTTCGTACAGGTCCACAATCAGTGTTGAGGATTCCCAGAGCAACTCCCTCCCGACTGAATACCGCTGTACCATTTAAAATGATGCGTCACAATGACGTCTTCTCATTTCTGATATAAATTACTTTTAAATTAAGCTAAGGAATTGATTAATTCCACTGAACGAGAAACTGTTTTCTCACGTGTAAGGATGAATCAAACAATGGAACATGAAATTCAATTAAAACAAAATAATAAGATTTGCAAGAGATATATGAAGTGTCTCATTGGTATAGCTGTTAATTCACCATGATTTAGAATAAAGTAGATTCAACAGATGTTTTAATTTTGCTATTAAACTTATTGAACTATACACAGATGAGACAGTATATTTACATACCATTTCCTACTTATACAATTAAAAAAGGAATGAAAATACTATGGTAAGTACGAACTTCAAGAATGGCATTCATGCTGTTAAGGTCACCGTCTCAAAGCTCCTGTTTTAGATAAAACAAGATGACCAACTGTGAATTTATAAATAGGATAAATAAAACTAATAAGTAATACACCGCACTTCAAGTTGCAGCAAGTTGATCTATTTAAGCATCTGATTGTTAATGGCACTTCAAACTCAACAGCATCTGTTATATAATTTAGATGGCACATTATCATAAACTGCATACAATATTGCACTTACATAACAATTCTTACCTGAACATGGGAAAGATCACTTTCCTTAAACTGTTGTAGTACTGACAATGCACCCTCTTCATTGAATTCCCTCAATGCATCAATTGCTCTCTCGTCTAAATCACTATGAGAAACTAAACCTACAAAACAAATCCAAGCAAGCACCAATTAACAAAAAAACCTTTCGGCAATACAAAGAAATCGAACAGTTTTAAAATTTTTTTAAAAATTAGAAATGTTACTTGGGATAGGATCCTATCAAATATTTAAGTTGGAAATAATCTTAACTCACAAAATGGCATAGGAACCCCAAATTCAATACACACTATCCTCAGTTTTATTGCACCAATGACAAATACCAGAATAAAATTCTATTTCTGCTCAGATACAAAAGGATTTTGATGTACTTCAGCCAATGACTGTACTTTAACTGATCTAAGTTAACAATTTTTGTAAAGCTCACATTTACATCAGCTTAAAGGATTAAAAAAGCAAGATGTTGTTTAAAATGAATTAAAAACGGAATACAGGGCTCCTGAAAAGTTAGCAATCAAATATTTAGGAAGACAAATGAAATGCTGGCCTTTATTGCAAGGGAAAGGAACATAAAAAAAACCAATTCTGTTGCAATCATACAGGGACGTTACTAAAACCACCACAAAGGGTACAGTGTTAGGTTTTGGTCACTTAAGGGGGATAGCTGCATTAGAAACAGTTCAGAGATGGACTGGGCCTAAACTTTGGATGAATCAGATTCAATCTCAGTAAAACAACAGGACAGCTGTTGAAAGAATGTTTCTACCTGGAGAAATTTAGAACATGGAGGTGATAGTTTCGAGACAAGGGGTTGGTCAATTTAAGATGGTGAAGGGGAGAAATCTTTTCAGAGGGATGTGAATCATTGGAACTTTCTTTCCCAGACAGCTGTGGAGGTTAGGTCATTTAATAAATTCAAGATTTCTGAAAACACATGTTTTCAGAATATAGTGGAGTCAAGGTTTATAGGGTAGAGGCAGAACAGCGAGTACAAATGACCAGCCACGATCTTGTTGACACATTGTCTACATGTACTAGAGATATTACAGATTAGAACGCAATTTAAGTATAATTTAAATTTACATAGTGTCTTTCAAGTATGAAATGGCTGCAAGGCATTACATTATAGGTTGTTCTGCTATGCCATGCATATCATTAAAGTGAATTCAACAAACACATCGACCTGGACCCAATATACCGGCCACTGCAGCGGACAGCTGGAACTGACAACCGGAAACGGCAGAGACGAACCACTATAAATGCCGGAGGAAACATCACAGAAGCACTTCACAGGAGGCTCCCAAGCACTGAGGATGTTACCTAGACAGGGGACGAAACGTCTGCAACACAAATTCCCAGCTCGGCGAACAGAACCACAACAAATAAGAACATACTGATGCCAGAATTAGAGGAGCACATGCATGAGAGGAGTGTAGGGATGGAGAAGATCACAGAAATAGGGATGAACAAATCCAAGGAAGCTAGATCAGCATTTCAACCTCAAGATATTGCTAAACCGAAAGTTAAAACATATCAGCAAACCAGTTGTCGCACAAGTTATGATAGTCTTGGATGCCTCAAGTTGAGAGGGAATACAATGTAGGACACCAATCAGAAATTAGTCGTGTAGAGGACAAATATATCAAAGTTTCAGGAATAGGCTCAAACTACAACAATGTCAGCTGATTGTATGGAGATTGTGCAATCAAGACTCTCTCTCTCTCTCACACACACACACACACACACACACACACACACACACAAAAACTATGATTGCAAATGATTCATAGGATCAAGCATAACATCAAGGTCACAAACAGACCGGTACAATTGCAGAGCATTGTCATGGTGAGCCAGAGCTTACAGCACGGAAATAGAGGAACCTTGATTCTCCGACAAATAAGGGTGGGGAGTATTTCATTCAGTTAATCAAATTCCGGATAATTGAATGCCAGATAACAATTTAGCAGAGCATCAGGACTTTGCAATCTTGCCAGATAATCAAATACTGGATAATTGAGATTCCTCTGTATACCCTTTCATCCAAATCGTCCATGCCGACCAAATACTTTAAATTAATGTAGTCCTATATCTCTCTAAATCCATCCAATTCATGTACCCAGCCAGATGCCTTTGAAATGTTGCAACTACGCCACCTCATTCCATACACACACCACCCTCTGCATGAAAAAGATGCCCTTTTTAAAAAAAAACTTTCCCCTTTCATTTTAAACTTATGCCCTTTAGTTTTGGATTCCACTAGAGATAAGGATCTAAACTCTCAATTTTATAAACCTCTATAGAATGAGCAGATTAAAGTTTGGAGTGGAATCCAAAGACAACTGCAGTCTGCCCATATTGAACTGGAGCTGTTGTTTCCATCCAGTACTAAGACTTTGCATAACATGTCTGATAATTCAGCATTGGAAGAGCCAAGAGAAGTGATGGTGAGCTGGAGCTGGGTGCCATCAACCTGCATGTGAAAACTTACCCTGCATCTTCAAATGGTAGTGTTGAGGAGCAGTATGCAGATGAGAAATGAGGGTGGCCAAAGCTAGATCCTTGGGGGGACGGTAGAGGTTATGGTGCAGGAGCAAGAAGATTTTGCAAGTGATTCAACATGTAAGCAAGTCCCACATAACAGAATGACAGTGGAGGCAGCGTAGCCAACTGTACAAAAGAACTATAGGTCAGGACAATGAAATAAAGTTTAAACTTCATCAGTTACACAGAAATCAACTTGCGACTTCAGTATGAGCCATTGTGGAACTCTTCTATGAACAGAAACCTGACTGGAAGGATTCAAGCAAAAGATTGAAATAAAAGAATAGATTTGGGAAGTAGCAACACATCTAAAGGCAATAAGAAAGGCAGCTTGGAGATGGGATGAAGTTTGCAAGGGCAGTGGAGTTCAGTTCTTTAAGAATGGGTGATGGTGGAGATTTCAAGTAGGAGTGACAACAATTGAAGGATAGAACACTTCATAATATCAACTAACACGGAAGTCAACAGAAGATTGGAGTGGAGCGGGCTAATCAGCAGTGATAAGTTTCAGCAGAAGAGAACAAAGGCAGAACAGAGATAGGTAATTTCAAGAAATTTCAGGGAATTCCAATATCAGCCATTAGCCTAGGCAGCTTCTCAAGCAGAATGGTGGGGAAGAACATTTCCCATCAATATCAGAATAACCTATAGCTGAAGACTCAAAGGGAATATTTCTTCAAACTTTCCTTCAAGCAAAGCAACAGGCTCATAATATTCAAAGATGAAAAGAAAGGGAACTTCTGCATTTAAGTTTTGAGAATTAGGGATTAACAAGATGAAAGCAATTTACAACTCCTACACTAAATACTGCTGTTAAAAATGTGAACATGAGAATAGAGCAGAGTGGCGCTGGAAAACCACGGGTCAGGCAGCATGTGAGGAGCAGGAGCGTTTCGGGCAAAAGCTCTTCATCAGGAATAGAACTCTAGTTTCCAGCATCTGCAGTCCTCACTTTTGCCTATGAGAATTGAGCAGCAAATCCAGGCTGCGTCAGAGAACTAACCCATCAGAAATAAGTCCTCAGTAGGTGTTGATGATCCCATGAACTGGTTGAACAGCAGACATTCTCCTGGCCAATTTTAATATCAATTAGTATTGTTAAACCAAATCATGCAATAATCAGTTTCTTCCAATAACAAGAAATTTGTGAGTTCAAATCTGTCTACACTTCAACAGTGACACAGTACAAAAGTATTTTGTCTATGAAGCACGTTGGGACTTCAAGATTGTGAAAAATACTACATGCTACACTTTCTTAACATCTTCAGAGTAAGTAACAAAGCTGCCAGAACAGCAACAAGAACAGGAGCTATAGTTCTTTCTTTTCTGGTGTGATTTAAGAGCTTGAAGTTAACTTATGACTCAGGGGGCTCTAGCTGAAACGAACCAACTCAAAATGAAGCAAATCATGATCTTTCTGCTCTGTAATGGCTTAGTGTCACACCAGATAATGTCAGTGCCTGAAAGATCATATGGTGAATTTCAACTGCTCAAGAAAAGTATTCATTTTGATCTCTGTGTGAAATCTGGCTCTAGATGATATCAACTCCATAAAAAAGATGGCTATTTTACTGATCTAGTCACCTTATTCTTGCATATATCCTTTGTCTATAAATAGGTGATCATTTGCAGGATGAGTCAGTCCAAACTACCTCCTGTAATCCATGCAAATGCAGCAATATTTAATGTCCTTTCATTGATATAGCCCATTTTTACTGAATTGAAATTGTACAAACACAAAAATGGACATAAGAATGCATGTCAAATTGAAATAGGTAACTTAAATTGCTGAGTTTTAGTACAAAGTACTCATATAATTTGCAACCATACCTGCTAAATACATTTCATCTAGCTTGTCCGCAACTTTCTTTGGTAAACCAGCACTTAGTAAAGTTTGATAGTGTTCTGATCGAACAACGGTAGTGGAAGTATCCATCGGCTCTTCCGTACCATTTCCATTCATATGCTCGGTAGCCATTTCTTCAGTGGACATCTGTACACGTGTACACATAAATAAAAGCAGAAACAGGGGCGGTAATGTTTTAGAAATTAATAGCCTTAAACTAACAGCACTAATATTATTCAGTCTTTGGGGCGGAAAAGGGCCAGACATAACCAGGCCGGCTGGGAATCATATTGCCAGATCCGTATATAATGATCTCAGCTTTAGTCATCGTTCCCATTCCAGACAGCGGGCTTGCATCAGTTCTCATTTTCAAGGATGAATGACAGACAATAAAACATGCCTTCCCGCCTCCTTTAATGGTGCACGACAACGAGTATTTGTTCACCAATCCATATCTCGGATGCAGCAACAGCGGGAGGTGCCGGCTAACTTAACCATACAACCAACCCAATGATTTGTGTAGGAAAGCAGATCGTTCCTTCACCATCGCCACCCCGCCAAAGCGGTCAGGGTCCCGGAGGTAAAGGTCAGGTCGGCAGTGATGGTCGCATAGATGGGGAAAAGGAAGTGAACCCAGTGCTGTAACCTACCAGCCGGTTCCAGCTTTCCCGCAGCCATGTGACACAGACAAAGGCCATACTCCGGCATCTCTGATGCTACTAATCCTGGGAACTACTAACATCCCCACCCTCTCCATTTGCAGAATACACACTCTGCTCAAACAGCACGGCAGAGGTCTCACTCTCGAGGCCTCGGGCCCACATCCACCCAGACTGAAGCTCCGGCTGTGCCTGCGGCCCACGGACTCACTGACACCGCTCGATTTTCGGGCACGGCACCAACCTGCTCCCACCCCGAGTTACAAACAGGAACAATACCTACTCACATGTCGCTCCATGGCAGCAAAACCAGATAGTTAGATAGATGCGATGCCGGCTAATGCTCCCCAAATCCCTGCCTGTCAGTTGAGCCACCTTACCTTTCCCTTTCCGTCCTCTCACACAACGTTCCACAAAATGGCGGCTCGACTCGCACCTCCCAGAGCCCCTAAGCTCCACTCACGCGTTCTCATGATGGGGTCTCCCGACCTGCCCCGCAAGGACATCGTCAATGATTCAATGATGGGCGCGGCCTCAACGTTGGTGCCATTCCTTCATCTTTTCCATTGGGTACAGAAAGCTAGAGGCCACGCCCCCACGACTAATTGACAGGGCGCTATGGAATAGGATGAGACAGGATGGAAAAGTCCCGGCTCGTTTTGAGCTGGAAACCGTTTAGTTCTTTCATCGTAAGGAATGAAAAGACAGTTCCAATCTCATTGAACCTTTTAGTCCCAATTCTGTGCAGAGATGTAGTGAGGCACTCTCCCCAAGACTATTCATAGAGTTGTTATAGTGTACAGTAGAATTAACCCGTTCGGCCCATAAGATTTAGGAATAGAATTAGGCATTTCACCCCGTTGAGTATGCTCCGCCATTCGATTATAGGTGATATGTTTCTCAATCCCATTCTCCTTGCCTTCTCCTCGTAAACCTCAATCCCCTTGCTAATCAAGAACCATCTCTCTGCTTTAAATAGACTCAATGATATGTACATCTCTATTCTTGTATTCTAGCCCTCCTGAAATGTAAGGGTAAAAAATGAGGTCTGCAGATGCTGGAGATCACAGTTGAAAATGTGTTGCTGGTTAAAGCACAGCAGGTCAGGCAGCATCCTGATGAAGGGCTTATTGCCCGAAACGTCGAATTTCCTATTCCTTGGATGCTGCCTGACCTGCTGTGCTTTAACCAGCAACACATTTTCAACTCCTGAAATGTAAGTCAACATAGAACAATACAGCACAGATCAGGCCCTTCGGCCCACGATGTTGTGCCGAACATTTGTCCTAGCTTAAGCACCTATCCATGTTCCTATCCAATTGCCGCTTAAAGGTCACCAATGATTCAGACTCTGCCACTCCCACAGGCAGCACATTCCATGCCCCCACCATTCTAGATTAGATTAGATTAGATTAGACTTACAGTGTGGAAACAGGCCCTTCGGCCCAACAAGTCCACACCGACCCGCCGAAGCGAAACCCACCCATACCCCTACATTACCCCTTACCTAACACTACGGGCAATTTAGCATGGCCAATTCACCTCACCCGCACATCTTTGGACTGTGGGAGGAAACCGGAGCACCCGGAGGAAACCCACGCTCTCTGGGTAAAGAACCTACCCCTCACATCCCCCCATACCTTCCACCCTTCACGTCCCCTTGTAATACTCTGTTGTACCCAGGGAAAAAGTTTCTGACTGTCTACTCTATCTATTCCCCTGATCATCTTATAAACCTTCCTGATGAAGGGCTTATGCTCGAAACGTCGAATTCTCTATTCCTGAGATGCTGCCTAACCTGCTGTGCTTTGACCAGCAACACATTTGCAGCTCAATCAAGTCACCCCTCATCCTTCGACGTTCCAATGAGAAAAGGCCTAGCACTCTCGACCTATCCTCGTACGACCTATTCTCCATTCCAGGCAACATCCTGGTAAATCTCCTCTGCACCCTCTCCAAAGCTTCCACATCTTTCCTAAAGTGAGGCGATCAGAACTGCACACAGTACTCCAAATGTGGCCTTACCAAGGTCCTGTACAGCTGCAACATCACCTCATGACTCTTGAATTCAATCCCTCTGCTAATGAACGGCTAATACGCCATCTTACAGGCCTTCTTACAAGCTCTATCCACCTGAGTGCCAACTTTCAAAGAGCTATGAACATAGACCCCAAGATCCCTCTGCTCCTCCACCTTACTAACAACCCTACCGTTAACCCTGTATTACGCATTCTTGTTTGTCCTTCCAAAATGGACAACATCACACTTGACAGGGTTGAACTCCATCTGCCACTCCTCAGCTCAGCTCTGCATCACATCTAAGTCCCTTTGCAGCCGACAACAGCCCTCCTCACTATCCACAACTCCACCAATCTTTGTATCGTCTGCAAATTTACTGACCCACTCTTTGACTCCCTCTTCCAAGTCATTAATAAAAATTACAAACAGCAGAGGACCAGAACTGATCCCTGCGGAACTCCACTTGTAACTGGGCTCCAGGCTGAATATTTACCATCTACCACCACTCTCTGACTTCGACTGGTTAGCCAGTTCTCTATCCAACTGGCCAAATTTTCGACTTTCCCATGCTTCCTGACTTTCCGCATAAGCCTACCCTGGAGAACCTTATCAAATGCCTTACTAAAATCTATGTACACTACATCCACTGCTCTACCCTCATCCACATGCTTGGTCACCTCCTCAAAGAATTCAATAAGACTTGTAAGGCAAGACCTACCCCTCACAAATCCGTGCTGGCTGTCCCTAATCAAGCAGTGTCTTTCCAGATACTCATAAATCCTATCCCTCAGTACCCTTTCCATTACTTTGCCTACCACCAAAGTAAGACTAACTGGCCTGTAATTCCCGAGGTTATCTCTATTCCCTTTTTTGGACAGGGCCACAACATTCGCCACTCTCCAGTGCCCAGGCACTACCCCCATTGACAGTGAAGACAAAAAAAAATTGCATCTGTCTTCCTAACCAGCAATTAAACCTGCACAATTAAACCTTAGGAATATCCTGAACTGGAACTCCCAAGTCCCTTTTGCACCTCAGATTTCCAAAGCCTTTCCCAGCTTAGAAAATAGCCTACACTTTTATTCTTCCTTTCAGAATGTCTCACTTTCCCACATTATATTCCACCTGCACATTTTTATCCACTCACTGAGTCTGTCCAAGTCCTTCTGCAGTCTCCTTTAGATTAGATTACTTACAGTGTGGAAACAGGCCCTTCGGCCCAACAAGTCCACACCGACTCGCCGAAGTGCAACCCACCCATACCCCTACATTAACCCCTTACCTAACACTACGGGCAATTTAGCATGGCCAATTCACCTGACCCGCACATCTTTGGACTGTGGGAGGAAACCGGAGCACCCGGAGGAAACCCACGCAGACACAGGGAGAACGTGCAAACTCCACACAGTCAGTCGCCTGAGTCGGGAATTGAACTCGGGTCTCAGGCGCTGTGAGGCAGCAGTGCTAACCACTGTGCCACTGTGCCGCCCACAAAAGCAAGTCAGACCTGGCGATGAAAGTCTAACGAATGATTGTGCCTTTACACTGAAGTTTGTCACAATTACTTGTCGGATTACACCCCCGATCTCCCGTGAATTCACCAAACATAACTTTCTTCCCCAACACAACTTGTCCCACTACAATTTTTGTGTCATCTGCAAACCTAGTAACAATGTCCTCAGTTCCTTTCTCTAGATCATTAATGCACAACATGAACAGTTGTGGTCCCGACACTGACTTCTGTAGAACTTCAGTAGTCATTAGCTGCTATCCCTACTGTCTGTCTTCTGCCAGTCAGCCAATCCTTTATCTATGCCAGCGCATTATCCCAAATACCATGGGCTCTAAGTTAGCAACCTCCTGAGTAGCATTTTGTTAAAGGCCTTTAGAAATCCAAATAGATCATGTATGCTGGCTCTCCTTTCTCTAATGTGCTTGTTACCCTCTCAAAGAGTTCTGACAGCAAAGTCAGGCATGGCCTTGACAAAGCCATGCTGATTCTGCACTGTTTTGTGATGCATTTCCAAGTACTCTGCAATGTTATTTTTAATAATGGACTCTAAAATCTTGCCAGTGACTGAGGTCAGGCTAACGAGCATGTAGTTTTGAGTCTTCTGCCTCCTTCCCTTCTTAAACACAGTTGTTAGATTAGCTATTTCCCAATCTTGTGGGACCATCCCTGAAACCAGTGAGTTCTGAAAGTTCACCGTTAACGCCTTTACAATCTCCTTCAGAATTCTGAGTTGTGGTCCATTTAGCCTGCATGAGCCTTTTCAGCTTCCCCACCATCTTCTCTTTAGTGATAGCCACTGCACTCATCTCTGTCCTGTGACTCTCTTGAAGTTCCACTGTCTCCCACCGTAAAAATTGATGCAAAGTACCTATTCCGTTCCACTGCCATTTCTATGTTCCACATTTCTATTTCTCCAACCTCATTTTCCAGTGATCCAAATATCCACTGTTGTCTATTTCTTACCTATGAACAAAAAAAAGCTGTTACAATGCTGTTTTGTATTACTAGCTAGCATTCTCTCATATTTCATCTTCTAGCCCCTTCATTTATTATCTTTTATTAGTTACCCCCTGCTATTTTCAAAGGCTTCCCAATCCTCTATCCTTCCAGTAACCTTCACTGCATTGTAATCTTTTTCTTTTGCTATCATGCTCTCTTTGACTTCCTTTGTCACCGTGATTACCTCATGCTTCCCTTAATATGTTTCATCTTCCTTCGGATGAATTTCCGCTGTGCCTCCCAAATTACACTCCTGCCATTGCTACTTCACTGTGTTCCATGCAAGGCTCCACTTCCAGCCAAATCTGACCAGCTCTTCCCTCATTTCTTTCTAGTTATCTTTACTAAATTGTCATTTTGTTACATCTGATATCAGCTTCTCTCTCTCAAACTGCAGGGTAAACTCTTATCATATTATGGTACAGCCCCCTAGGGGTTCTTTCACCTTAAGCTCTGTAATCAAGTCTGCCTCAATACGCATCACTAAATCCAGAATTGCCTGTTCCCTAGTGGTCTCTCCCACAAGCTGTCCCAAAGAAAATCTCGCAGACATTTCACATATTCCTTTTTTTTAGAGCTGCTACCAACCTGATTTTCCCAATGCACCTGCATATTGAAGTTCCCCATGTTTATTGTAATAATGCCTTTTCTATCTCCTGATTTATTTTCTTTCTCACAACATAATTACTGCTGGGATGCTTGTACACAACTCACATCATGGTCTATCTTTCTTTGCAGTTCCTTAACACTACCCACCACAGATCCTACAACTTTCAACTACATATCTCTTCTTGCTATCAATTCAATAGCATTTCTATATAACAAGACAAACCCAACCCCTCTGCCATCTCCATACTTCTTCAATAGCTCATGTATCCTTGGATATATAGTTTCCAGCCCTGATCCCCTGCAGCCACTTCTCTGTGATATGGCAACATGATATGCACCAATTTCATTTGGCCAAAAGCTCATTTATCTTGTTTCAAATATTGCATGCATTTCAGTACAACATTCTCAGATTTGCGTTGACTGCCCCCTTTCTCATAAATGTCCCCTTATCTGTTTTGCCTGAAGTTAGATTTCTGACTCTTTCCTTACTCTCTGTCCTATTACTTGATCTAGAAACTTTAACCTCTGCTGAGCAACCCCCCCATCCCCTTAACCCTTTAAAAGGCATGAACTGAGAAGCTTACCTGTAGTGAGTTCAATGGTGGAATGACTTCACAAAGCACAAAATGCTTTGGAAAATAGCTCATTGATGACAAGGATTAGTGAGTATTTCTAGTCTTTAATGTAAAAGTAAGGTGTTTAGTTTGTGGATAGCTCTAAGCAGTCTCTTGTTATTCCCTTCTCTCTTTTAAATATAGCTTGTAAATCTGTTAAAACTGGAATTTTTTAAAATGAAATATAAACAGGAGGGAATCTAGACGAATTATTCAGTGGGCGGCACGGTGGCTCAGTGGTTAGCACTGCTGCCTCACAGCGCCAGGTACCCCAGTTTGATCCCAGCCTTGGGTGACTGTATGGAATTTTCGCATTCTCCCTGTATCTCCATGGGTTTCCTCCTGCAGTCCAAAGATGTGTAAGCCAGGTGAATTGGCTATTCTAAATTGTGTTAGGTGCATTAGTCAGAAGGAAATGGGTCTGGGTGGGTTACTCTTTGGAGGATCAATGTGGACTTGTTGGACTGAACTGTTTCCACACTGTAGGGAATCTAATCTAATCTCAGTCTTGAAATGAAATATGATAGTGATGGCAGAATAAATGTGTTGCTGCTGTAACATGTGGGAGCTACACGATACCAAGGTGATCAAGAAGAAACACATGAATGCATTTGTAACTCAAGGAATTTTGGAGTCAAGAAGAGGAGCTGGAGTTAAAATCATTATTGAGAGTGTGGTGCTGGAAAAGCACAGCAAGTCAGGCAGCATCCTCTGTGCTTTTCCAGCACCACACTCTCGACTCTGATCTCCAATATCTGCAGTCCTCACTTTCTCCTAGTTAAAAGTATTGTACCACATAAGAGGGGGAAAGTGACTGGTTCTTTATTCTAGAGGGTGGTCACATCAGATTAGGTTATTCAAAATTAGTCTGTGACCAGGGACAAGATGATTCAAGGGAGATGGGGAGGTGAGTGGGGGAGCGAGGCAGAATTGGTGCTTGAGGAGCCAAAGCTCCAAAGGGGAACACCTCACTCCATACTCTGTCAAAAGGAGCAGGAGAAAAGATGCAATCTGTTTTTTTCAGCAGCTTCTAGTGGTTAAGTAAAAAAAGTCCCTGACGCTCACTTAACAATCCACAAGTAATAATTTATTTGCATAACTCTAAAGTGAATAAATTAATTGGACCATTAACAGACTAACAAATTCCTCTCAAACTACTAACTATTACCAAATACTGCAAGATTGCAATGGTAAGCTGTTCCAATAAAGTCAACCCCCACTTATAGAACAAAATAATAGAAATCACTAATCGAATTTAGTCTCTCGAAATTACGCCACATTACATGTTTAGATTAGATTACTTATAGTGTGGAAACAGGCCCTTCAGCCCAACAAGTCCACACCGACCCTCAGAAAAGCAACCCACCCAGACCCATTCCCCTACATTTATCCCTTCACCTAACACGACGGGCAATTTAGAATGGCCAATTCACCTAATCTGCACATCTTTAGATTGTGGGAGGAAACCAGAGGAAACCCACGAAGACACGGGGAGACCGTGCAAACTCCACACAGACACTTGCCTGAGGCGGGAATTGAACCCAGGTCTCTGGCACTATGAGGCAGCAGTGCTAACCACTGTGCCACCCTCATGTCTTCTAGAACTTTCTGTGTCTTCTCCACTGATCCTTCTGTCAGGAATGTCTTCTCTGTAGATTCTTCTGTCAGGACTGCTTTCTCTGCAGATTCTTTTGTCAGGAATTTAAATGGTGTGCCCCGGGACTGTGGTAAATAGATGGTGCTTTCTCTAACCGCTGAGAGCTATTATCTCTTAGCAGATGGCAGTGGCTCTCCCCCAATTTTCCAAATGCCCTCATCTTTTATACTCTTGAGAAACTATCAATAATTTTACAGTCAGATTGGTCCTAGACTGTCAAAATCATCTGAATTAAATTTAAAAGGGTTTTGGTAGCTAAGGGTCTGGTTTAAATTGATTAGCTAAATTAAAAAAAAGCTGTTGTCTTGATAAAACTGCTGCATGGCCTTTTGTTTCAAAATGTTTCAATTCAGAGTCTCTCAGATACTGCAAATTTTAAAGCAGCTCACAGATTTTCATTTTAACTTCAAGCAAGAAAAGAACACCATCTTTTAAAAGGGACCATCCAATGCCCCATTTTACAATTTTATACGCACCAACTTCGCAATACCTCCCCCCAATGAATGATCATTATAAAAAGATGGCATCATTTTTTTCTTTTTAAAATCATTAACTCTATCACTTTACTAGTCCATAGATCATTAATCTACACTTATACATTTTATTCAAATTCCATTTATATATAACATTGAACACCACCATTTCTATCTTATACAAACATTTTTCTTTCAAACCTGCAATTGTGTGACCAGCAACAGGTACAATCTGTAAATTATATGCTTGAAACATGAGATTCCAATGGAATAATCTCATGTTTTTGTCCTTAAATCTTTCCAAGAATGTCAAAGGACTGCGATCGATATACACAACCATCTCTGATGCATTGTTTGCAAAGTAAACATTAAATGTTGTCAGGCAAATGTCAAACTCAATAACTCTTTTTCAATGGTTGAATGTCTTTTCTGGTGGATATTGAGTTTAATTTGAAAAATAACCAATTAGCCCTTTCAATTCCACCTTCATCCTCCTGTAACAATAGAGCTCCAACACCAACATCGCTTGCATTAATAGCAACTTTAAAGGGTTTTAGAAAATTGGACGTGGCTAAAACTGGTCTGGTGGTTAACAGTGCTTTTAAATTCTTGAATACCTACTAGCATGGTTCTGTCCACCAAACTTTTGTGTACTTTTGTAACAAATCCGTTAATGGTGCCACTACGCTACTAAAGTTTGGTACAAATTTCCTGTTGAATCCACTCGGTCCTAAAAATCATAACACTTTCTTCTTCATGAATAGTCTTGGAAATTCTTTGATGGCCTTTGTCTTCACACTCCTCAGTGTAATCTGTGCCCAGTGTTGTGTTCTAAGAATGTCATTTTCACCTTTGCAAACTCTGTTTTTGCCAAGTTTATGACCAATTTTGCCTTCTGTAGTCTTTCAAAGAGTTCACCAAATGCACCACGTGATCTTTCTACGAATGGCTAAAGATCACTAAGTCATCTCTGCAGACTGCACAATTAGAGCTGAAAAATGTGTTGCTGGAAAAGCGCAGCAGGAGAATCGACATTTCCTGAAGAAGGGCTTATGCCCAAAACATCGATTCTCCTGTTCCTTGGATGCTGCCTGACCTGCTGCGCTTTTCCAGCAACACATTTTTCAGCTCTGATCTCCAGCATCTGCAGTCCTCACTTTCTCCCAGATTGCACAATTAGTCAATCCTGCAAGAATTCTGTTCATAAGCCTTTGGAAAGTGACTGGTGCATTTTTCATTCCAAAGGGCATTATTTTCAATTGATATCGCCCATTTGGGATTACAAAGGCAGAAATGTCTTTTGCTTTCTCTGATAATAGTAAGTCAAGCTTTGTAAAGTAAATGGCTTTTCGCAGTTTTTCCACAGAATCCTCCAGAATTGGGTATGAGTCAGCTCTTTGTCACAGTGTTGATCTTCCAATAATCCACGCAGAATTATTCAGCACCATCAGGTTTCTGAACCAAAATGATTGGCGATCTCCAGGAATTTGACTCATCTCTTGGAGCATTACTTGCACTTTTTCTAAACCAGCACTGCCTTGAGAGGATTAAGCCTGTAGGGGTGTTGTTTTACCGGAACAGCATTCCCTATATCAATCTCGTACTATGCATGTAGATTTGCTCGCTGAGCTGGGAGGTTCATTTTCAGATGTTTCGTCACCCTACTAGGTAACATCTTCAGTGGACCTCAGACGAAGCAGTGTACATTATTCCTGATTTCTATTTATATGTTTGGGTTTCTTTGGGTTGGTGATGTCATTTCCTGTTCTTTTTTCTCAGGGGGTGGTAGCTGGAGTCTAACTTGTTGATAGAGTTCCGGTAAGAATGCCATGCTTCTAGGAATTCTCATGCATGTCTCTGTTTGGCTTGTTCTAAGATGGATGTATTGTACCAGTCAAAGTGGTCTCCTTCCTTATCTGTATGTAAGGATACGAGTGAGAGAGGGTCATGTCCTTTTGTGGCTAGTTGGTGTTCATGTATCCTGGTGGCTAGTTTTCTGCCTGTTTGTCCAAAGTAGTGTTTGTTACAGGTCTTGCATGGTATTTTGTAAATGACATTAGTTTTGCTTGCTGTCTGTATAGGGTCTTTCAAGTTCATGAGCTGCTGTTTTAGTGTGTTGGTGGGTTTGTGGGCTACCATGATGCCAAGGGGTCTGAGTAGTCTGGCAGTCATTTCCAAGGTGTCTTTGATGTAGGGGAAAGTGGCCAGGGTTTCTGGATATGTTTTGTCTGCTTGTTTGTCCAAATCTCCCCTCTCTCCACCTCATCTCAGATCCAACCCTCCAACTTAGCACCGCCCCTTGACCTGTCACACCTTCCTTCCTACCTTCTCCCCATGTTGTACCTGAGTCACTCTTACCCACAGGTGAGTCCTTGAAAAGATCAGGTGCTACCTTACTATCCAGCTCCTCACTATGCAGTGCACTCACCTACAGCTCCTCAACTTCTCTCAGAACTTCTGTCACTGCCTTAACTAATCTGACAGGTTTTGCCTCTTTTACCAAATCTCTTTCCCAGTTCTTTTCTTAAACCATCAGCACTGTGACTTTGTGTGTCCCACCTTGTTGCATTAAAAACACTTTTTTTCACGTGTGATCTACCTTTTGTTTTCACTGAAGGATCTCCCCATTTCCCAATGTCTGTCCCTCAAGGAATGTAATTGCTATTAGAAGCTAGGTGTCGATTTGTGTACTCATGCGTATTCATCCGCCATCTTTACAGCTCTTCTCGCGGTTTTAACTTTCTGTTCCTCAACACGAGTTCTTATCACTTCTGGAAGGGAGTTTTTAAACTCTGCCAGCTGAATAATATCCCTCAGGTGCTGGTATGTCTTTTCTATTTTTAATGCTCTGATTTATTTGTCGAAGTTGCTCTGTTTAATTCTTTCAAACTCAATATCAGTCTGACCTAGTTCCTTCCTTACACTTCTGACCTGTTGTCGATATGTTTCTTGTGCCAATTTGTAAGCACTCAAAACTGCCTTTCTTACTTCTTCATATTCCCCTGTCACCTCCTTTGACAGCGCTGCAAACACCTCATTAACCCTACCTAACAATTTGTTCTGAATTAACAGAACCCACATAGTCTCTGGCCAGTTCATCTGGTTAGCCAATTTCTCAAAAGAAACAAAAAAAGCTTCTACATCCTTTTCTTTGATTTTGGTAATGTTTCAACATATTTGGAAACTGTTGAAATCCACATTTATCCTGTGTGGTTGCACTTCAATTTCCCCTCCCAATCCGTCAAGGACATGCAGGTCCTGTGCCTCCTCCACCGCCAAACCATTATCACCCAACAGCTGGAGAAGGAACGTCTCATATTTTGCCTTGGGACCCTGAAACTACACAGGATAAATGTGAATTTCTTCACTTCCCCTCCCTCCATATTATCCCAGTCCCAAGCCTCCGACTTGGCACTGCCCTCCAGTCTCACCCATCACTGCCCCTTCTGACCTATCACCTTCTCCCTCACCTTCATCCACCTATCACTTTCCCAGCTACCTCCCCACAACCCACCCCCCCTCCCCCACCACCCCCACCCCCACTTATCTTTCTGCCTCAACACACAAGTCTCATTCCTGATGAAGGGCTTATGCCTGAAACATCGATTCCCCTGCTCCTCGGATGTTGCCTGACTAGCTGTGCTTTTCTAGCATCACACTCTCACCTAGTGTATATCCTACTAGGCCTTTGGCTGTGATGAGTTTCTCACCATCACTGCTATCCTGTACTTTTACGTTGTCCATCCCAGTCCAACACCGGCACCTCCACATCATATTTTTACTTCTATCATTTTAAATCTTTTGCTTCAAATTCCAATTTCATCTTTTCCAACTCAAACATTCTTTCTTTTTCTTCTACTAAGGCGATTTGCTTTCATCTACTCTATCTTCTAATTCCAGTCTTTTAAATTCACTTTCTAATTCCAATTGTCTCATTTGCAATTTGAATTTTTTTTAACTCCATTGTACTTGACTGTTGTTTGATATACCTAAATACTTGGCTAACTCCATTACAATTTCAACTTACTTTCTATCCCTAGTTAAACCCAATTTTAACCTGTTTGCTAATTCAATAAGTGTCACTTTTTTTAATCTTTCTAAACTTTCTTGGCAAATTTGGCAAGCATCTTCAACCCCTAGAACCACTTTTAGCACTGTTAAAAGCTATTTCCCCACTTTTAATTTAACCAACAACAAGCAACCGAAATTAAACAGATATTCCACCCCTCACTCAAGTTTTATTTAAAGATGTAGGTCACTAGTCCCCAAATCTGTTTCAATCTGCTGGCACCTTTTATACGCTAAATCTGTTCAAATCTGTCCAAATCCTGGACTGGAGCCCACAATCTATTACATAGTGAAAGTTGACCTCCACCAGCATGCACCCCCCCTTCCCCCCCCACCATCCCCCTGACCCCCCACCAACCCAATCCCCAAAAACTACAACGGAATCACCCAACAGGAACACTTTGCCATATAATCTGTTAAAAGGAGTGTGTGAAGGGGCGTAATCCTTTTTGTTAGCAACTTCTAGTGGTTAAGTAAAGCAAATCCCTGGCTCAGTTTACAATCCACAAGTAACTCTAACAGTGAACAAATTAACTAAAATGTTACATACCAAACAATCTCTCTCTAACTACTAACTTTTCCGATTAATGCAAGATTCTAATGATAAGCTGTTCCAATAAAAAGAACTCCCACTTACGTCACAAAACAATAGAATTTAGTCCCTCAAAATGATGGCCAGGTTATGTGTCTTCCAGAAATCTATGCCTTCTCCCTTGATCTTTCTGTCAGGAATGCCTTCTCTGTAGATTCTTCTGTCAGGAATTTAGACAGTGTGCTGAGGTACCATGGTAAATTGATGGTGCTTTCTCGGAGAGCTGAGAGCTGTTATATCTTGGCAGATGGTTGTAGGCTCTGTCCCGATTTTTGAAATGTCCTCATCTTTTATACCCTTGATGGCTTACCAATATTTTTATAATTGGTTTGGTCCTAGATTCTCAAAACCATCAGATTTAAATTTAATAGGTTTTTGGTAGCCAAGGGCCTGATTTAAATTGATTGGCTAAATTTGAAATGACTGTTGTCTTGATAAAATTGCTATTTGGCCTTTCGATACAAAATGTTTCAATTCAGATGTTCTGTTCTCCTGCAAACTCAAGCTGCTGCCAGACATTCATTTTAACTCTAAGCACAGAAAAAAACCACAATTTTTTAAAGGGACCGCATAATGCTTTCTCTAGTTTACAATTTTACACACACCAACTTCACAACATTACTTATTAAGAATCTCTTCCACACAAATTCACTTATTTGTCCTTGGGTGAACTTCCCTTTCTCTAGTTATTCTCTCGCTCCTAGTATATGAATAAAATGTTTTGGAATCTCCTTAATCCTACTTGTCATTTTTAATTTCCTACTTCCTTTATACTCCTCAAGGGCCTTGTTTGATTTATGTTTTCTAAATATGCTTCCTATTTCTTTTAAACTGAATTGACATGATCTCTCACCATCCAAGGTTCTCAAATCTTGCCATTCTAATCTATCATCCTCACAGAAACATGCTGGTCCTGAACTCCGTTAGAGACAAAAAAAAACTGCAGATGCTGGAATCCAAAGTAGACAAGCAGGAGTCTGGAAGAACAAGCAAGCCGAGCGGCCTCAGGAGGTGGAGAATTCAATGTTTCGTGTATAACCCTTCTTTCGGAATCAGGGTAGGAGTAAGGGGAGCTGCAGATAAAGACATGGGGAGGGCCGGAGGTGAGGTAGTGATAGGTGAACACAGGTAATGGGGTACAACCTGGTTAGTCGATGGAAGGGATGAATTCTGTTGGTGGCTGGAAGGAAGGGTTGATAAGTGGAATGGAAGGGAGGAGGCAGGGCTGTAAAGGAGGTTGGGGGATGGGTGGGAGCATTATTTAAAATTGAAGAACTTAGTGTTGAGTCTTCAGAGCAGTAGACTGACCAGGATGAAGATAAGGTGTTGTTCCTCCAATTTGTAATCTGATTCAGCATGCCAATGGAGGAGGCCAAGGATGGATATGTTAGAGAGGGAGTGGGAAGGGGAGTTTAAACAGGCGGTGACTGGGAGGTCATGCTGGCCCTTATGGCCTGGCTGAAATGCTGGGCGAAATGTGTCCTGAGCTTACATTTGATCTCATTGTTAGAGAAGACCACATTGGGAGCACCGGATGCAGTAAACTAGGTTAGAGAGAGGAGATGACCTTCTATTTGACCTTGAAGGACTGTTTGTGTCCTTGGATGGAAATGAGGGAGGTGGTATGCCAACAGGTTTTGCATCTTTTATGGTTAAAGAGGAAGGTGCAGGGGAAATTGGAGAGGTTGATGGGGAGTGTGGCACGAATGGTTCTTGCGGAAGGGAGAGAAGGGTAGGAGGGGTAGATATCCTTGGTAGTGGGGTCTAATTGGAGTTGGTGCAAGTGTTTGAAGATGATTCTTTGGGTGTGGAGACTAGTGGGGTGGAAAGTGAGGACAAGGGGGAACTCTGTCTTTATTTTGTTTGATTGGGGGGTGCGTAAGAGCAGTGGCTTTTAAAAGACTCCCACATGTCAGTATTGATTTACTTTCAAACAGTTGCCCTCAATCCATTTTTTTGAGTTCTTGCCTAATACTGTTATAATTAGTTTTCTCCCAATCTAGTTCTTTTAGCCAAGAACCAATCTTATCCTCTTTCATAATTATTTTAAAACAAAGAGAATTATGATCACTTTTTTTGTCAAAATGGTCCCCTTACTGAATCTTTAATCACCTGGCCAGGTTTATTCTCTAACACAAATTCTAATATGGCCCCTTTCCTATTTTGACTATCTCCATTTTGTTTTAAGAAACCCTCCTAAGTGCACCCTACAAATTCTGCCCTTATACACCCCTGGCATTAAGGGAGTCCTAGTGAATATTGGGGAAATTAAAATCACCCACGACCACAACCCCTTTGTTTTTGCGTCTTTCCATGATCTGCTTACGTACCTGTTCCTTTAATTTCCATTGGCTATTGGAAGGTGCATCATTTAACGGTATCATAATGACTACACTTTTATTTCTACATTCCATCCATATGGCTCACTGGATGATCCCCTCCAAGATGTCCTCTCTTAGGACAACAAGTATAGACAGTGGGATCGAGTGAATCCTTCGGGGAGTATAAAGGGCAATCGGAGTATACTCAGGGAAATCAGGAGGGTGAAAAGGGGACATGAGATAGCTTTGGCAAGTAGGGTTAAGAAGGATTCAAAGAGATTTTACAGATACATTAAGGGCAAAAGAATACCTAAGGAGAAAAGAGGGCCCTTTAAAGATCAACAAGGCCATTTATGTGGAACTGTAGGAGAAAGATAAGATACTAGACAAGTATTTTGTGTCAGTATTTACTGTGGAGGATATGGAGGCTAGAAAACTTGGAGAAGAAATAATGAGATCTTGAAAATTATCAATATTACAGAGGATGAAGTGCTAGACACCTTAACACACATATAGGTGGACAAATCCCTGGGACCTAATCAGATAAATCACAGAATTTTGTGGGAAGCTGGGAAGTGATTTCTGGGCCCTTTGCTCAGATATTTGTATCATTGGTAGCTAGGACTGAAGTGCCGGAAAACTGCAGGGTGGCTAATACAGTGCCATTATTTAAGAAAGGTAGTAAGGAAAAGCCAGGGAACTATAGACTGGTGAACTTGACATTGGTGGTAGATAAGTTGTTGAGGGAATTCTGAGGGATAGAATTTATATATACTTGGAAGAGCAAGGACTGATTAGGGATAATGAACATGGCTTTGTGCTTGGGAAATCATGTCTTACTAAGTTGAGTTTTTTGAAGAAATGACAAAGATGATTGATGAAGGCAGAGCAGAGGATGCTGTCTATATGGACTTTGGCAAAGTGTTTGACAAGATTCCTCACGGAAACTGGTTAGCAAGGTTAGATCACATGAAATCCAATGTGAGCTAGCCATTTGAATACAAATTTGGCTTGAAGGTAGGTGGTGATAAGAGGGTTGTTATTCAGACTGGAAGCCTGTGACCAGCAGTGTGCTGCAAGGATCAGTGCTGGGTCCACTGCTTTTTATTATTTATGTAAATGAGTTGGGTGTGAATATAGGAAGAATGGGTAGTAAGTTTGCAGATCACACCAAAATTGGTGGTGTAGTGGACTGTGAAGGTCATCTCAGAGTATAATAGGACCATGATCAGATGGGCTCATGGGCTGAGGAGTGGCAGACAGAGTTTAATTTAGATAATGTGAGATGTTGTATTTTGGTAAGGCAAATCAGAGTGGGATTTATAGACTTAATAGTAGGGTCTTGGGGAGTGTTGCAGAAAATAGAGACTTAAAGTGCAGGCTCAAAGATCCTTGAAGCTGAGAGGGTAGTGAAGAAGGCGCTTGGTACCTTATTGGCTCGTGCATTGAGTATAGGAGTTGAAATTTGGGAGTATGGTGCTGGAAAAGCACAGAAGGTCAGGCAGCATTTAAGGAGCAGGAGAATCGACGTTTTGGGCATAAGCCTTTCATCAGGAATGAGGCTCGTGGGCCAGGGGGCTGAGAGATAAATGGGAGGGAGTTTGGGGCTGGGGACAAAGGTAGTTGGGAATGTGATAAGTAGATGAAGGTGAGGGTGAAAGTGATAGCTCAGAGAGGAGCATGGACCGGATAGGTGGGAAGGAAGATGGACAGGTCAAGAGGGCAGTGCCGAGTTGGAGACTTGGGACTGGAGTAAGGTGCGTGGAGGAGAAATGAGGAAACTGGTGAAATCCACATTGATTGCGTGTCCCCCAGAGATGTTCTCTGAAACAACCATCATATCATCCTCTGCCACTTCTGTCACCCACAAACAGACCCCACCACTAAGGATATATTTCCCTCCCCACCCTGATCTGTGTTTTGGAGAGACCATTTCCTCTGCGACTCCCATGTCAGATCCACGCCCACCACCAACCCACACCCCACTCCCGGCACCTTCCTCTGCCACCGCAAGAAATGCAAAACCTGCGACCACACCTTCCTCCTCACTTCCATTCAAGGCCTCAAAGGATCCTTCCACATCTGACAGAAATTCAACTGTACTTCCTCACGTCATCTATTGCATCCGTGCACCCGATATGGTCTCCAGATCGGGAAAGAAAAACCGCCAACTTGCAGATCGTTTCAGAGGACATCTCTGGGACATCTGACCAACATCCTTGCAAACATTTTCCCAACCCTTTCAAGTTTCACAACATCCTTCTGATAGGAAGGAGACCAGAATTGCTCGTAATATTCCAAAAGTGTCCTAACCAATGTCCTGTACAGTCGCAACATGACCTCCCAGCTCGTAGCTCGATGCTCTGGCCAATAAAGGAAAGCATAAGACTAACTGATCAAATTTCATTTTTCACTTGGGCATTTTCACTTCAGTGACTCTTTTATTCAGTCGTGGGACGTCAGTTTCACTGGCTAGACCAGCATTTGTCACCTGACCCCACAATCTTGGGCAGGTGGTGGTGAGATGTTATCTTGAATTTCTGCAGTCCATGTGATGTAGATACATCCCACAGTTCTGTTAGGGAGGGAGTTCTACAATTTTGGCCTAGCAACATTTAAGGAACAACGATATAATTCCAGGACTTATGTACGTCCAGTGGAGAGGAAATTACATGTTTCTATGCATCTATTTCCCTTGGTAAATGTCGTCAATTTGGAAGATGCTCTCAAATGAACTATAGTGAGTGCTGTAGTCCATCTTGTATAGGGCATACACTAACAAATTACCAAGGCTCTTGGATCACAAGGAATACTGTATCTATGGAGATGGCAGCGTTCATTTTCTTTACTCGGAGTACAGACATCCAAACTCTGGCCAATTTACTGCAGTTTAACTTTCATGAGAAGCTGGAGAATGTTTGTAGCCCTAGTGTTCCTGGACAGAGAGATACATAACCTGGCAGTGGAGAGAATTTAATCTCTTGTGAGTACTCCTTGCCTGCCTAGGCTGCTGTCTGTTACTGGCACTTAGGACATGGAAATAAAATGAGAACATGCAGGAAATATTCAGCTGATCATGCAGCATTTGCAAAGAGATTCAAGTGGATGATTTTTCAACAGATATTCCACTCCACTCGTTATGCCTGTCTAAATACTTGCAAACTTCTAAAAACGTTTATTAGCAAAATGTTTCAAATGTACAGATTTTATAAACAGACTTAACTTTTTAAGAGGGTTAATAAGCTTTATGAGCTTTAATAAGGTTTATAAACCAACTGTCAATTTATTTATTAGTTTGTTTGGCAAAAATAAAATTATTTTTATATCAAATTGTTTGTTTTGTAAGCCCGTTCTCTTGATTTATGAGATGATAATGTAATGTACCTACAAGGAATTGAACCATGGGAGACCGGTGTGGCAATTGCTAAACTTAAACTGGGTCACAACTGAACTGTGGGCCCTGATTTTAAAATGCTAAAAGAATGCCCTGTGTGGATATTCAGCTGTCTTAATCCAGTTGTTATAATAATAGCTAATGGGAGCCTATGTAGCGGGATGGAGTTCCACTTACCAATTTCTTATCTTTAACCACCCACTTACAAGGGATTTAATACAGAAGTGAAAAGCTCACCCAATAAAACATTAGGAGCATTTCCAATTAAGTCCCACAACAGCTAATGTACTTGAACATGGTTGGAAAACCATTTAAGGAGTATGAAATTTGACACTTTGGCAAGCCAATCCTTAATACAAAAAAAGCAGGATAAAAAAAGTTAAAGATTTTCCTTGCCATTTCACCTCTTTTTTGTGAAGTCAAATATAAGTAGTTCCTGGATTTAAGTAAAATTTTTGTCTCCCTTTCCAGTCTGCTTCTCCAGTTGTCTTTCATTTATGTTTGTTTCCCCCACCCCCACCCCCGTATACAAGAGCTCTTCTTCTACCTCTGCAGTTCATAAATTCTATCTATACAATCCTCTATTTCACAGATACACATTGTCTTCTTTACCAGCCCTCATCCCCATATCAGTTATTTTCTCACATACCAGCCTTCCTCTTCCATGTCTTCCTCTCTATGATTATCTATCCCTTGTACACCAGAACGATCTTAGAGACTAATTATAATTTTTATTCTAATTTAATTGCTTTTGAGCAAGGCTAGTTAATCTGACTAGTTATATTGGAAAAGTGGCTATTTGGATGAGACCTGCAAATGTAATTGAGAATATAAAACTGGAAACTGTCTGAAATCTGCAAAAACCACAATCCCCAGTGGGATGTTATGGTTCAGAGGTTTGGAGTGTTTACTAATCAGAACATAAGAGGAGACAGGTTTTACACTGGGGACTTGGACCATTTCAGGTGACAAAAAAAATGTCTGGTTTGATCAGGAAGAATAACAAACCTCAGGAAAGAATGACCTCATTTAAGACACTCTCAATCTTTATGTTAAACCTCCCAAGAGAGTGGTGTTTAAAAACACAGTCTATCACCTCAGTGTGATGCCTTTCTCTTTGTCTTTTCTTCTGTCAATGATCCAAACCAAATTAATTGGAACCTAGGTATCCATGAGCAAAAAATCCTATCCATATCTAGCACCATATTTACATTTCAGTACAACACAACAGGGGACGAGAGCCACAAAAATGACTCTTTAAGTATCCCTAGTGTGGTTTTATAAAGCAGTATGAGTGCTGCCTAAACTGGACAGTTTCAATAGTAACTGCCCTTACTTTGCAAGGTAGTAAAAGAACAGATTGCACCTGTCACATATTCAACATGTGCAAAAATACACATATTCAACTGGTTCCTGGCAACCTCTGGGGTTGTCTCTGGAAGAAGATAATGTTGTCCTCCTAATCAGGTAAGTGCAACCTGCGGCTACTGCACAGGTGATCATTGCCACTAATGGACCCCTTTCTGGGCCACATGCTATCCGAATAGTGTTAAAAATCACATAACACCAGGTTATAGTCCAACAGCACCTGTTTGGACTATAACCTGATGCATGATTTTTAACTTTGTTCACCCCAGTCCAACACTGGCTCCTCCACATCGTGGCTATCTGAATAGGAGTGTCCTCCTGGTCACCTTACAGAAGGTTGCCTGGATTCATCAGGCAGTCTCCCCAAATGGCAGACAGCCCACCTGTCACTGATAAAACACCAGCAACAGGAGGAAGAGTGCCTTAATCACTTTAGTGGATCAATTGGCTTCTGTGTGGAAGAGCCATTCTCCACCTTCACTACTTTTAGTTAGATAACAGCAGGAAGACAACACCCAAATCCATCCATTCCACAGGCTTCTTACCTCCCAGTTGACCATTAGTGGCGGGTAAAAAAAAGTCCTATCTTCAAAATCTTTCGCAGATGAGACACTACACTGGTTCAGAAGTCTCAGCTAATGTATAGGCTAGATTTTGCCAGGAATGCCCAGGTATACCTAGCAGAATTTCATAGCTAATTCTACCTACGGAGACCTGATGAACACATAATTATGCAGATTTCTGGAATACCCATGTTAAATGATGCTCCATTGTCTGCTTTGAGACTATGACGATTACTGTTTTACCTTTCTTATCCGTTTTCCTCCTTAAAATAAATCAGAATAACAGTTATAACATAAAACATTTTCAATACTCTGATCAGATTGTACCTACTTCCTTCAGGTGCCTTCACCACATTTTGTGCTTTGCTAGAACTGTGTATCAACACATCCTAATGTCCAGGTCTTGCGGCATTTGGAGATGAATGAGTCTTTGACGAGTTGCACATGGTGTTAAATATTGTGCAGTCATCAGCAAACTTGTGTCTGGAGTTAATGTTAAGAAAGCCAAGGGCACTCCCTCCTGACTGCTAATCACTATGCCACCATCTCTGTTGGGTCTATCTGTGATATTAAAGAGTTAATTTGCTCTATTGACCTGCAGGAAATTGGATGTCCTGAGCCCAGGGTGGGATGCCTCTGACTTACAGATACATTTTAAGAAACTGCATTATCATCTCCCATTATTCAGAGCCTTTACATGGCCATTTCCTTGCCATTCAGAGCCATTTACATTGCCATCTCCTACTATTTACATTTTCATACACTATTTAGAAAACAGTAAGAACATTACAGTTGAAATTTGACTCATCCCCTATACTTACAAAAAAAATTATTTGCAACAGATTTGACCATTAAGGGATGACTTGCATTACATTGTTTCTGGGGATGATGTGGTCACTGTATTGTGTCTTAACTGGCATGTTACTGTGAGGGAGTGCCTGGGGGTTGTCTTGTGGGCATTACTAACTGTGATGTAAAGATTTTGTACAAAGGAAGGACTGTTTTCTTTGTTCGGGAAGAGCTTTGACACAACTCCGCCAGAGTGTGTGTGTTAAAAGTTCCTCCAGAAAGTTTGTACTGTGCTATGCTTCATAAAATCTTGGTTGTTCACAGAAGTTCGTGTGTTGCAGTTGCATCACATGTGTAAGAATCTCAGGGAAAAAGAACCTAACATGACCTGCCGTGGGATGATGATGCAATTGTCTGTATCGCTATGTATGTGGTATGATTCCACAAGTATCACTATATCAGACTATTGCTTGACTAATCTGAGTTACAGCTCTCCCAATTTTGACACTAGCCCCCAGATGTTAATAAGGAGGACTTTACAGGGTTGACAGAGCTTCTGTTTCCAGTACCTTAATCCATGCCAGGTGGACCTTCTTTCCTTTACACTTCAAAAGATGTAATTTTTCCCTATTAAGCAGGATTAATCATCTGTTGACAAAATTATTAACTGCAGAATTCACTAAAATTCAGCTTCGTATTGTACCATCCACTGTGAGTAAACTAGAAGCTAAGAATTCTCAACATGGACATCAGAGTGGGTAGATTGCAACTTCAGCAGACTGTGAGGATCCTCCATGTTGGTCACCATGCAACACCATCTCAGGGCATGATCCATGGACACCAACTGTGCACATTCCTCATTCACAGAAATGAACTTCCAATAATTGCCAACACCTGAGGAATCTCTGTCTCTGTGTAAGGGGCACCTGGAGTGATCTTAAGGTTCCATGCCCCCACTTAAGCCATGCCATCACTTATAGAGACCATTATCTAGGGCAATGGACAAAGTCAGAAGTCACATTTCACCAGGTGTATTTGAAATCACCAAGCTTTTGGAGCACTGCTCCTTCATCAGGTGAAATGAAGGTAAGTACACAGGTACCGAATTTATAAATTCTGTGTCTGTGTGCTTTCCTTCCCTTCACCTGATGAAGCAGCAATGCTTCGAAAGCCGATGATTTCAAATAAACCTGTTGGACTATAACCTTGTGTCATATAACTTCTTACCTGTCCACCGCAGTCCAACACCAACACTTTACACAATAGGGCAATAGAGTCCAGTTTTGTGCATATGTCTGGCAGATTCTGAGACTTTTGGACCTGGCTCTTCCTTGCCAGCCCCAACCTATCAATGGGTGCAGCTAGACAATTGTATGCTTGAGGCAACTGAGTGCCAATAGTGTAGCTGCAGTCTAGCAGCCTCTGGGCTATGAAAGCTATTTTCTCCTACAGACCTGTCTGTTGTACACATGCCTCCAAATGCATTTTGACAAAGTCTCTGATTACCATCACCAGTGTCACCTCCTGCTCGAGGTTGAGTAGATGCTTGATGTTCCATAGTTATCATCATAAAGAGGTGCAACATGCAAACAGACCCTTTTGGTCCAACTTATCCATGCCAACCAACTATCCAAAATTAATCTATCCCATTTTCCAGCACTTGGCCCTGTCCCTCTAAACCTTTCCTATTCATATATCCATCCAGATGCCTTTTAAATGCTGTAATTGTACCAGCCTCTACCACTTCCTCTGGCAGCTCATTCCATAAATACACTACCCCATGTGTGGAAAAGTTGCCCCTTAGGTCCCTTTTAACTCTTTCCCCTCTTACTTTTAACCTGTGCTTTCTAGTTTTGAATTCCCCCTACCTCAAGGAAAAGACTTTTTCTCTTCACCTTATCCAGGCCCCTCATGATTTTATAAACCTCTATAAGGTCACCCCTCAGCCTCAAACACTCCAGAGAAAACAGCCTGAGTCAATTCAGCCTCTCCCTGTAGCTCAAATCCTCCAACTCTGGCAATATCCTTGTAAAACCTTTATGAACCCTTTCAATTTTCACACCATACTTCCTATAGGAGGGAGACCAGAATAGCACACAATATTCCAAAAGTAGCCTGACCAATATCCTGTACAGTTGCAACATGACCTCTCAACTCCTATATTCAATACACTGATCAATAAAGGAAAACATACCAAATGCCTTCTTCACTATCCTACCATCGTGCAACTCTACTTACTAACACGTTTCCCCAGTTCTTTTTCTCTAGTTTAATATGGTTTCAACATTTTCACATGACATACCCAATACTTTTCTTACTATCTGGCACATTTACTAGATAGTTCACCTGAAGCAACTTTTTTTCAATTTGTTAGGGTCTACTAAACCTGGCTTTGAATGGATCTCCTATCACTGGCAACAGTACTAACATGTCATCCCCTTGGGAAAACGTCCAAGTCTCAGAGCTTTTATCTGCCACCTGTTTCATTCTACATTGTGCCCTCTTTAGGTTCTGTTTAGCTAACTCACCTACTCAATTTAGTCTCTCCCTCACCTCCGATACATAATCTAAATGTGAGATCTCCGACTTTGGTCCTATTAATTTTTCTTTAATTAATTTCAAAGGGTCTCTCACTTTAGCCCAACTATTACCTTGAAGAGAGTAAACTGAGTAGATTCGTTTGGGGCGTCTCTAATGGCAAACAATACAAATGGGATACCTTTATCCCAATCATTCGGGTAACACTGACAGTATGGTCTTCAAGGTCTGATGCCACCTTTCTAAAGCTCCCTCAGATTCAGGATGTTAAGCACTGGATTTAAAGTGCTGTATATCTAAGCTATCCTTAACCTCCTTAAACAGCCTAGCAGTAAAATTTGATCCTTGGTCTAACTGAATCTCTCTGGATAGCCCATACCATGTGAAGAAAGCTAGTAATTCCTATACTACCCTTTTTGCCTTGAACTCCATAATGGAATTGCCTCCAGAAATCTGGTAGACACATTCATTATGGTTAACAAGTACCAGTTCCTACTTTTAGTTCTCAGGAGGGGACCTACATAATCAATTATAAACCTGAGTGAAAGGTTCTTCAAATGTGGGAATTGGCAACAAAGGTGATGGTTTTATTACCGTCTTGGATTACCTACCATTTGGCATGTATGACACGTACGGCAAAAGTTAACCAATCATTGTGCATTCTAGGCCAATAAAAATATTTTTGTATCTTAGCCTGAGTCTTTTGTACTCCTAGGTGACTCCTACAGGTAGTTCATGTGCTAACCATAACACCTCCTGTCTGTATGCTACCGCAACACAATCTGGTGCACTTCAGCCCATTTCTTTTCTGCGCTAAGCTGCTGTGGTCTCTGTTTCAGTCTTAGGAATTTTTCAGATAACAACTCTCAGGAATATTCTCTGCCTCCTTCTCGGAGTACACATCCGCGTAAATATCTTTTATCGTCTTGTTTTGCTATAGCAAGTCCCTTAACCTTTCAGGACTAAATACTTCTGCCTGACCCTCTGCCTGCTCAGGTTTTTCCTGCACCATTACGATAAACAGGGTATCCGCTAACCGAACCTCAACACCTTCATCTTTCTCTTTTTGCTTCATGCTGTGACCTATGATAATGGGATCTGGTTACCACAAAGTCTGGGAAAGTACCAGAATATTTCTGTTTTAACTCCCGTTTCTTGGTCTTCCTTGGGTTTCTCCACAACAAGGATCCTGCCAAATCATTCTCAAGAACAAACTGAATTCCTGGAACTGACACTCTGTCAATCAATCTGACAGCAGGGTACAGAGGACAAAGAGACATTTCCACTTAATATTTTCAGTTCGCGGTACACTGCAGATAACGAAACCGCACAAATTGAATCTGTACAGTGGCTACAAGAGCAGGTCAGAGCCTAGGAATACTACCACAAACAATTCATCTCCTGACTCCCAAAGCATCTTCGCCTACAAGGCATATGTCAAATGTGATGGAATAGTTTCCACTTGCCTGGATGGTGCAGCTCCAACAACACAAGAAACTCAACACTATCTGGGACAAAGGAAGCGGCTTGAATGGCATCATATTCACAAACATGCTCTCACGTTCCTCCACCACCCCAAAACTTACCAGCAGTAGTGTATACGACTGACAAGATTTGCCAAAGATACTTGGCACCTCCCAAATCGATGGCAACTTCCATCTAGAAAGACAAGGGCAGCAGATACTTAGGAACACGACCACCTGCAAGTTTTTCACCAAGTCACTCACAATCGTGACTTGGTACTATATCATTGTTCCTGCAGTGTCACGAGAATTCCCTCCATGACAGCATTGTGGTATCAACCTACAGCACATGGCCTGCAGTGGTTCCAAACAGCACCTTACTACCACCTTCTCAGGCAATTAGGCACAGGCAATAAATGCTGGTCCAGTCAGCAACACTTACATCCCTCAAGTGAATAAAAAGGAAAAAAAAACACCCTGCATCTGTGGTGGTCTACTGAAGCTTTGGAGCTTGCAGCCTAACTGACTGTTGGTGTATGGACAGTAAAAAAGATTACCTCAGAGTACAATGGGATCTTGATCACATAGACCAATGGGCCGAGGAGTGGCAGATGGAGTTTAATTTCGATAAATGTGAGTTGCTGCATTTGGAAAGGTAAATCAAGGCAGGACTAATACACTTAATGGTAAGGTCTGGGGGAGTGTTGCTGAATAAAAGGACATTAGAGTAGAGGTTCGTAATTCCTTCTAAGTGGAGTCACAGGTAGATAGGATAGTTATGAAGGCATTCGGTATGCTTGTCTACTGGTTAGATCATTGAATACAAGTTGGGAAGTCATGTTGCAGCTATACAGGACATTGGTTTGGCCATTACTGGAAAACTGCATGCACTTCTGGTGTTCTTCCTATAGGAAGGATGCTGTGAGACTTGAAAGGGTTCAGAAAAGATTTACAAGGATGTTGTCAAGGTTTGGAGGGCTTGAGTTATACAGAGAGGCTGAATAGGCTGGGCCATTTTCCTGGTGTGTCAGAGGCTAAGGGGTGACATTATAGAGGCTTATAAAATAATGAGGGGCATGGAAGGGCAGAAGGGCAGCAGGTTGGCTCAGTGGTTAACACTGCTGCCTCAGGCAATTGTCTGTGTGGGTTTCCTCTGGGTACTACAGTTTCATCCCACAGTCCAAAGATGTGCAGGTTAGGTGAATTGGTTGTGCTAAATTGCCCATGGTGTTCAGGGATTAGGTATATTAGTCAGGGATAAGTATAAGGTGGGGAATAGGTCTGGGTGGATTACACTTCAGAGTGCAGGTGTGGACTTGTTGGGCTGAGGATCCTGTTTCCACATTATAGGGATTGTATAAAGGGATAGGGCAAATAGACAAGGTATTTTGTCTGGGGTGGGAGAGTCCAAAACTAGAGGGCATAGGTTTAAGGTGAGACGGAAAAGATTTAACGGAATCTACGGGCCAAATGGTTCACGCAAGGGGTGGTGCATGTGTGGAATGAAGTGCCAGAGGAAGTGGCGGAGGCTGGTACAATTACAACATGTAAAAGGCACTTGGATGGATCTATGAACAGAAAGGGTTTGGAGGGATATGGGCCAAATGCTGGCAAATGGAACTAGATTTATTCAGGATATCTGGTCCACATTGACGAATTGGACTGAAAGGACTGTTTTGTGCTGTATATCTCTATGACTGAATTGGTGCCAAAGCACAAGCATTGGTTGGTTCCTTAAAGACAGTATTCCTGTTATGAAGATCCACAGACTGTCGTCCTGTTATGAAGATCCACAGACTGTTGAGTTATTAGAAACATCTCCAGAAGATCCTTGGAATTAACCTGATATGCAAAAGTTCAGTGCCATATTCATTGTTAACACCGATTGGCATTAGGCATTCGCCACTTCCATAGGGCTCAATTTAACCCTCACCATAGCTCGCTGTTCAATACTAGCAACTCTGGAGAGGCACTGTCTACAGGAATACAGCTGTTCTGATCCTTGCAGGAAGTCTCGGATGGTAAACTTGTTTAGCGGGTCGCATAGTCTTTGCACAAAAGAAACATTGTATGCCTCTGTCTCCTTTTCTGTGCTCTTTTCTCATTCAAAGGAGTTGTAGCTGGTTAACGGTCAAAATTTCAATCGTATTGTCAGTAACAGTGTAAGCAAATGGAAATCAAAGAGTTACAAAGGCAGACTAGGTGTGCAGGAACTGCAATATCAGCAAGGTAGCACATGCCTTTGGCAAAACATAAACAGTGACAAAACTCTAGTGCAGCTGCACTTGGAGTAAAACAGAGAATAATTAACTAACAACTATTTACAACTCCTTCCTTTAACCTATCTTTTACTTTTCCTTTTATAATTCTAGATCGATAATACTCCCAAGTAAGATTTACTGAAAAACTGAAATTTCAAAACCAGCCAGCGGTCAAATCTTCTCTTTATCTTCCTCTGTAGATTTGCTCTCCAGTTCGGTGTTGATGTTTTTCTCTGTGCAAACTCCTTCTCTAGACAGGTACCCCTCAGAGAGTTCTGACTAGCAGCCTACATCTTGTTGGTCTTTTGGCAATTCTACCTCAACTGTTCAATTTGTCCTGGTCTTAAACCACAAGGCATTGGATAGTGTCATTGGCTTTTAATATTGTCAATAGACTAAATTCAAACTTGATTGGAGGTTGGTATTTTGGGGTATAATTGAAACTGATCGGCCAAATTTGAATTTGTTTTGTCGTCTCCGGGCAACCCAACTAATCCAACTGTTCGACCAAAAGGCTACATTATATCTTGTTCAGAATACTTGGTTCCGATCAGATAGTTCTACTAGTTTTTAACTCTCTTAAAGGTACAGTACACCCACATCTTCATAACACTATGAACCTCCACTCCAAAGTCTCTTTGTTTAGCAACATTCCCCAGGACCTAAAAATTAAGTGTATAAATCCTGCTCTGACTTGTCTTTCCAAAATATAGCACCTTATATTTATGTAAATTGCATCTGCTACTCCTTAGCCCATTGGCCCATCTGATCAAGATACCATTGTACTCTGAGTAACCTTCTTCACTGTCCACTACACCTCCAATTTTGGTGTCATCTGCAAACCCAGTAGTGGGTGTCAGCCTGAGTGTGTTTCTTCAACAGCTAGCTGAAGAGCACATCAGTGAAGTGCTCACCAGCTTGTGCTCACAAATGTTCTACTGTCGATGTTTCCACAGAGGTGTCAGTGTCAGAGATAATTAGGCATGCATGGATGCAGCAGGCCTTGCTGATGTTCCTTCCATTGACAAGTCTACACTTCTGGCTACCTCTGAAAGCAGCCAACATATTCAAAAATCCCTCCCACCATAGTTTTACTCTCTTCCACCCTCTTCCATCGGGCAGAAGATACCAAGAGGTTCATTCCTGTTGTTATCAAACTTTTCATTTGTTAGTGTTGCTCTTTCTCCACACCTTCTCTGTAGCTGTAACACTGTATTCTGCATTCTATTCTATTAGCCTGTTGGACGTATATAAGATATGATTTGTCTGGTTAGCATGCAAAACAATACTTTTCACTGTATCTTGGTTCAAGTGACAATAGTAAATCAAATCAAAAGTCTTCCTCAGATGTCCAGGAAAGTCCCTTCTGGCAGAGCCAGCAATTTCTCTATTGAGGCCACAGCCATCCTGCTGGAAGCTGCAGACATAAAAGAAGGGGTTACGACACAGAGGACAAATCTCTCTGCTAATTAAAACCAAACACCTAGAAAAGCTCGTCTTGCCTCAAAATCTGTTAAGAATGTGTGAAATAAAGAAGATCCCTGATTTCCCTGAAATAAAAAGTAACACTTTATTTATTTAACCCTAACTGGGAATACAACCAAAACTATTAACAAACTGAGCACTCTTTCCCCCAATTAACCATTGCCCTTTAGCTGAACACAATTCTATTAATATGTTGCTCCAATAACAAATTATTAAATATTACATTAACTTAATTTCTCAAAGTCCAAAGAGCTTCTTATACTATCTTCCTTCTGGTTTTCCAATTCTGCTGTCTTCTCTCTAGGTTGTCTTCTTACGTTTTACAGAAAAAGGTACCTTTTTGATAGATAGTGTCTTCCGAAATTTCTTTAAGAGCAAGATGTCGGATGGCATTTGCTCTTCAGCTCTATACGGCAGATGCTCTGACCAGTTTTCAAAATGTCGTATACCCCAACATCGTTACTTTGCCGTTGTTGTCAATACAATAAATTCAAACTCAGTTGGGTTTTAGTATCCTGGACATAATTTAAGTTAATTGATTAAATTTGAATTGTCATCAAAACAGCAACCAAAACTCAGGTAGCCATTTAACAGCCATTTGCTACATGTATCCATTTTGGGACAACCTGTTGCTTCACTGTTCTGTTCTAGCAGTTGAAACTGTACTTTAAATTTACATTAAAAATTCAGAAAACACTATCTTAAAGTAACATACACTCTTCTGACTTCATAACAAAGACATCACACAAGTGGTTAGAAGTGGTGTGCAACAAATGAAACTAACAAGAGTTGCAGAGGAACCATTCTAAGGTTGTGGGGCATGGATGTTTCAGCATGCTCAGTAGGAATGTTTCTCATGCAGGAAAGGATAGCAGATGTGAAGCCAAATGTCAGAAACCCCCTCCACCCAGCCTTGACTTTTCTGCCCAGTTATGAGCTGTTTTTTTCCTGTAATAGAAGAAATAGAAGAATCAAAAGAGATGAAAATGGTTGGCCTGGCTGTTAGTACTAGTGCACGTGGTCAAAAAGTCGTGAAGTGTTTGTCTTGAGCAGATAGTGCTGAGGGCATGCAGGGTCAGTGTTAGTGTGGGAGTGGGAATGAGAGCGAGAGAGAAGATATTGCATGTGAGTGTGTCTGAGCATAAGCAGAGAGAGTGGGCCACTTACCCTGACAGAGATTACTGACTTTCTTGCAGCATTGCTGACCATTCCTCCAGACCATAGACTGGCTGGCTACCTCAGACCAGTCTGGCAGGGTATGGTGGCATGGCTATCTGTGCTAGTCTCTGGGAGGAGAATGACCATCCTCTGTACCACATCCACCAGATAGCTATCAAAGAATTAAGGCACCATTTAAATTTCTCTGATGTTTTTAGAACAACTGTCAATAAGCACAGCAGCTTTGGAATTCCAGTGTTTGTCTGGAACATAATGGTCTTAAAGACAATATGTGCACAGTTATAAAGTGAAGATTGACCGTCCTGAGAACTAAAACCAAAACACCCAAAGAGGAGCATCTCTGTAAAACAGTGTGGAAAGTGGTGTAGTCTGCTTTTCAGCAATTTCTTGTGGTTAAATAAAATAGATTCCTGACACTCACTTTAAAATCAATAAGTTACAATTCATTTATCTAACTCTGACAGTGAACAAATTAACTAAACTATTAACACACCAAGTGAATTCCTTTTAACTACCAACTATTCCCATTGTATTAGAGAAAGCAGCATTTAAATAACATAGATGAGGCTGTGAGAGCCAGCAATTCTCTCTCAAGAGCTAAGGGCTGTTAGCTCTGAAGGATGGCAGCTTGCTCTGGGGTTTTTGTCCAACTGCTCCTTTCTTTTATACCCTTGATGACATATCAGTATTTCTTACACAGATCATAGTCAGAGAGTCATAGTAATGGAAAAGGACAGACCAGATCTAAAAGTTTAAGTTCTAAATTGGAGAAAGGCCATTTTGATGGTATTAAGCAAGAACTTTCAAAAGCTGATTGGGGCAGATGTTTGCAGGTAAAGGGATGTCTGGAAAATTGGAAGTCTTCAGAAATGAGATAACGAGAATCCAGAGAAAGTATATTCCTGCTAGGGTGAAAGGAAAGGCTGGTAGGTATAGGGAATGCTGGATGACGAAAGAAATTAAGGGGTTGGTCAAGAAAAAGAAGGAAGCAAATGTCAGGTTTGGACAGGATAGATTGAGTGAATCCTTAGAAGAGTATAAATGCAACAGGAGTAAACTTAAGAGGGAAATCAGGCAGACTAAAAGGGGACATGAGATAGCTTGTGCAAATAGGGTTAAGGAGAATCCAAAGGGTTTTTAACAAATACATTAAGGATAAAAGGGTAACTAGGTAGAGAATAGGGTCTCGCAAAGATCAGCAAGGTGGTCTTTGTGTGGAGACAAAGAAAATGGGGGAGATACTAAATGAGTATTTTGCATCAGTATTTACTGTGGAGTTTTTTGAAGTAACAAAGAGGATTGATGAGGGCAGAGTGGTAGATGTGATCTATATGAACTTCAGTAAGGCATTTGACAAGGGTCCCCATGGGAGACTGATTAGCAAGGTTAGATCTCATGGAATACAGTGAGAACTAGCCATTTGGATACAGAACTGGCTCAAAAGGTAGAAGATGGAGGGTGGTGGAGAGTTGTTTTTCAGACTGGAGGCCTGTGACCAGTGGAGTGCCACAAGGATTAGTGCTGGGTCCACTACTTTTCATCATTTATATAAATTATTTGCATGTGAGCATAAGAGGTAGAGTTAGTAAGTTTGCAGATGTCACAAGGAATTAAGGGCTATGGGGAGAATGCTGGTAAGTGGAGTTGAAATGCCCATCAAACATTATTGAATGGCGGAGTGGACTCGATGGACCGAATGGCCTTACTTCCACTCCTACGTCTTATGTCTTATGACACCAAAATTGGAGGTGTAGTGGACAGCAAAGAAGGTTACCTCAGATTACAATGGGATCTTGATCAGATGGGCCAATGGGCTGAGAAGTGGCAGATGAAGTTTAATTTAGATAAATGTGAGGTGCTGCATTTTGGGAAATCAAATCTCAGCAGGACTTATACATTTAATGGAAAGATCCTCAGGAGTGTTGCTGAACAAAGAGAGTGCAGGTTCATAGTTCCTTGGAAGTAGAGTCGCAGGTGGATAGGTCAGTGAAGGCCGTGTTTGCTATGCTTTCCTTTATTGGTCAGAGTATTAAGTCATATTGCAGCTGTACAGGACATTGGTTCAGCCACTGTTGGAATATTGCATGCAATTCTGGTCTCCTTTCTATTGGAAGAATGTTGTGAGACTTGAAAGGGTTCAGAAAGGATTTACAAGCATTTGCCAAGTTTTGGAGTATTTGAGCTATAGGGAGAAGTTGAACAGGCTGGGGCTGTTTTCCCTGCAGTGTTGGAGGCTGAGGGGTACAATTGGATAAATAGACAAAGTCTTTTCCCTGGAGTGAGGGAACCAGAGGGCATAGATTTAGGGTGATAGGGGAAAGATATAAAAGAGACCTAAGGGACAAGTTTTTCCACGCAGAGGATGGTACATGTGTGGAATGGGCTGCCAGAGGAAGTGGTGGAGGCTAATAAAATTGCAACATTTAAAAGGCATCTGGATGGATACACGAATAGGAAGGGTTTGGAGAAATATGAGCCGGGTGCTGCAGGTGGGATTGGATTGGCTTAGAATATCTGGTCGGCATGATAGGATTGGACCGAAGGGTCTGTTTCCGTGCTGTACGCCTCTATGACTATGGATTAGTGGTGCTAGAAGAGCACAGCAGTTCAGGTAGCATCCAAAGTGCAGCAAAATCGACGTTTCGGGCAAAAGCCCTTCATCCGGAATAAAAGGATTTTTGCCCGAAATGTCGATTTCGCAGCACTTTGGATGCTGCCTGAACTGCTGTGCTCTTCCAACACCACTAATCCAGAATCTGGTTTCCAGCATCTGCAGTCATTGTTTTTACCTCAATGACTATGACTGTATGCATAGCACCGAAACAGACCCTTCAGTCCAACGCGTCCATGCCGCCCAGATATCCTAACCTAATCTAGTCCCATTTGTCAGCACTTGGTCCATATCCATCTAAATCTTTCCTATTCATATAACCGTCTAGGTGCCTTTTAAATACTATAACTGTACCAGCCTCCCCCAGTTCATTCCATATAGACACCACCCTCTGCATAAAAAAGTTGATCCTTAGGTCTTTTCTAAATTTTTCCCTTTCTCACCCTAAATCTGTGCCCATTAGTATGGGACTCCCCCAACCCAAGGAAAAGACCTTGTCTATTTACCCCATCCATGCCTCTCACGATTTTATGAACTGCTATAAGGTCACCCCTCAGCCTGTGATGCTGTTGGGAAAACAGCCCTCGTCTATTCAACCTCTCACTATAGCTCAAATCCTCCAATCCTGGCAACATCCTTGTAACTTTTTTCTGAACCCTTTCAAGTTTCACAACATCTTTCCGATAAGAGGGAGACCAGAATTGTATACAGTATTCCAAAAGTGGCCTTACCCATGTCCTGTACAGCCGCAGTGTGACCTAACCCCTATGCTCAGTGCTTGGTCCAATAAAGGAAAGCATGCCAAACGCCTTCTTCACTATCCTGTGTACCTGCGACTCAACTTTCAAGGAACTATGAACCCACACTCCGAGGTCTCTTTTATTTCAAAACTATACTTTATTCATAAAATATTTTGATAATCTGTACAATTGGTCATGCCACACATACGTAAACATTCCATTTCTTTGCATACAGCGACAGAGTAATCATTCATATATACAAGTCTGTATGATTACTATCCACATATTTAGCTGGGGGGTCAGCAGAGCTCCCTTACTGCGTAGGCCCCCTGTTCTTAGGCAGGCAGACATTACAGTCTTTCCCCACTGTGCCTTGGCGGCAGCTTCCCCAAGCTTCAGTGCGTCCCTCAACACGTAGTCCTGGATCTTGGAATGTGCCAGTCTGCAACACTCAGTCAGGGTCAACTCCTTCAGCTGGAAGATCAATGGTTTCGGACCACCCAGAAAGCATCCTTCATCGAGCTGATGATCCTCCAGGCACAGTTGATGTTCGTCTCGGTGGGCGTCCCAGGGAACAGATCGTAGACCAGGACGAACCTCGACAAACACCACTGCATTCCTCTCCAGACTTCTTCTACGTAGGCACATTCCAGAAGAAGGTATGTGACAGTCTCGTTCCCCCCCGCAGCCGCTTTGAGGGCAGCGTGCAGTGCGGCTGAGGGTCCGGGCGTGCATAAAGGATCTCACAGGCAGAGCCCTTCTCACCACCAGCCAAGCCATGTCGTGATGCTTGTTGGAAAGTTCTGGCTTTGACAGTCTGCTCAGGGAACCGCTTGATAGGATCCACCCTCTCCTTTTCCCGAAGGGTCTCAAGGACACTATATGCTGACCACTTCCTGATGGACTTGTGGTCAAAGGTGTTTTTCTTCATAAACTTCTCCACGAAGGACAGGTGATACGGAATGGTCCAACCCTCGAAGCATTCCGCGGTAGCGAGGCCAGGCCCATCCTTCACAACACCGGGGACAGGTAGAACCTCAGTATGTAGTGACATTTGGTGTTTGCGTACCGGGGATCCACGCACAGCTTGATGCAGCCACACACAAAGGTGGCCATCAGGGTGAGGATGGCATTGGGTGTATTTTTTTCCCCTGTTGCCCAGATCTTTATACATCGTGTCCCTTCGGACCCGGTCCATCTTTGACCTCCATATAAATTGGAAGATGGCCCAGGTGACTGCAGTGGCACAGGTTCTGGAAATGGGCCAGACCTGTGCCACGTATAACAGCAATGACAGTGTAGACAGGTAGATAGGATAGTGAAAATGCTTTCCTTTATTGGTCAGAGCATTGAGTAAAGGAGTTAGGAGGTCAGAACATTGGTTAGGCCACTTTTGGAATATTGCATGCAATTCTGGCCTCCTTCTCATCAGAAGCATGTTGTGAAACTTGAAAGGGTTCAGAAAAGATTTACAAGAATGTTGCCGGGGTTGGAGGATTTGAGCCAAAGAGAGAGGCTGAATAGGCCATGGCAGTTTTCCTTGGAGCGTCAGAGGCTGAGGGGTGACCTTTTAGAGGTTTATAAAATCATGAGGGGCAGGGATAGGGTAAATAGACAAGGTCTTTTCCCTGGAGTGGGGGAATCCAGAACTAGAGGGCATATGTTTAGGGTGAGAGGGAAAAAATGTAAAAGGGACCTAAGGGATAACCTTTTCATACAGTCAGTTGTACATGTATAGAATGAGCTGCCAGTGGAAGTGGTGGAGACTGGTACAATTGCAGCATTTAAAAGGCATCTAGATGGGTATATGAATTGGAAGGTTTTAGAGGGATATAGGCCATGTGCTGGCAAATGGGACTAGATTAGGTTGGGATATCTGGTCGGCATGGACGAGTTGGACTGAACGGTCTGTTTCCTTGCTGTACTTCTCTATGACTCTAATTTGCCCACAGGTGAAGTCAGACTCACAGGTCTATTGTTTCTTGCGGAGAAACCTTCTGTGAACTCAAATAGGACTGAAATTTGGCTACAGAAATGCAAAATCAGCTCATTAGTAAGCATAAGTAATATCTCAAAAACCTGATTGAGTTTTTGAGGAAGTAACCAAAAAGGTTGATAAGTTGGTGGCCTTTGTCAACTTGAACTTCAGATAAAGCCTTTGATAAGGTTAGAACATAGAACATAGAAGGATACAGCGCAGTACAGGCCCTTCGGCCCTCGATGTTGCGCCGACCGAATCCTACCTAACCTATACTAGCCCAATAACTTCCAAATGCCTATCCAATGCCCGCTTAAATGACCATAAAGAAGGAGAGTTCACCACTGATACGGGCAGGGCATTCCATGAACTCACAACCCGCTGTGTGAAGAATCTACCCCTAACATCTGTCCTATACCTACCACCCCTTAATTTAAAGCTATGTCCCCTAGTAACACCTGACTCCATTAGCGGTAAAAGGTTCTTAGTATCTACCCTATCTAAACCCCTAATCATCTTATACACTTCTATCAGATCTCCCCTAAACCTTCTCTTCTCCAATGAGAACAGCCCCAAGTGCCTCAGCCTTTCCTCATAAGATTTTCCTACCATTCCAGGCAACATCCTGGTAAACCTCCTCTGCACTCGTTCTAAAGCTTCCGCATCCTTCCTATAGTATGGCGACCGAAACTGCACACAATACTCCAGATGAGGCCTCACCAGAGTCTTATACAACTGCAACATGACCTCAGGACTCCGGAACTCAATTCCTCTGCCAATAAAGCCCAGTACACCATATGCCTTCCTCACAGCACTATTTACCTGGGTGGCAACTTTCAGAGATCTGTGTACATGGACACCAAGATCCCTCTGCTCATCCACACTACCAAGTAGCCTACCATTAGCCCAGTAATCCATCATCTTGTTATTCCTACCAAAGTGAACGACTTCGCACTTAGCTACATTGAATTCCATTTGCCACATTTCCGCCCAGCTCTGCAGCTTATCTATATCCCGCTGTAACCTACCACTTCCTTCCTCACTATCCACAACTCCACCGACTTTTGTGTCATCCGCAAACTTGCTTACCCAGCTTTCAAGTCCTTCCTCTAGATCATTTATAAAGATAACAAAAAGCAATGGTCCCAAAACAGATCCTTGTGGTACACCGCTAGTAACTGCGCTCCAAGATGAACATAATCCATCAACTACTACCCTCTGTCTCCTTCCAGCCAGCCAATTCCTAATCCAAACCTCTAATGTATCCTCAATGCCATACCTCCGAAGTTTTAGCATTAGCCTACCATGGGGAACCTTATCGAACGCCTTACTAAAATCCATATACACAACATCTACTGCTTTACCCTCGTCCACTTCCTTAGTCACCTTCTCAAAGAACTCAATAAGGTTTGTGAGGCACGACCTGCCCTTCACAAAACCATGCTGGCTATCCCTGATCACGTTATTCCTACCCAGATGTTCATAAATCTTATCCCTTACAATTCTCTCTAAGACTTTGCCCACCACTGAAGTCAGACTCACTGGCCTATAGTTACTAGGGCTATCCCTACTCCCTTTCTTGAACAATGGGACCACATTCGCTATCCTCCAGTCTTCTGGTACTATTCCCGTTGACAATGACGACATAAAAATCCAGGCCAATGGCTCTGCTATCTCCTCCCTAGCTTCCCATAGGATCCTGGGGTAAATGCCATCAGGCCCAGGAGACTTATCTATATTCATCCTTTCCAATATTCCCAAAACCTCTTCCCTGCATATTTCCAGGTCATCCATTCTAATTATTTGTGATTCCATATTCACATCAGCAACAGTGTCCTGTTCCTGAGTGAATACTGATGAAAAGTACTGATTTAATGTCTCTCCAATCTCCTCCGCCTCCACACACAACTTCCCACTACTATCCTTGACTGGACCGATACCTACCCTAGTCATCCTTTTATTCTTGACATACCTATAGAAAGCCTTTGGGTTTTCCCTAATCCTACCAGCTAAAGACTTTTCATGTCCCCTTCTCTTAGCTCCCTCTTTAGCTCCTTCCTGGCAACCTTATAACTCTCAATCGCCCCTACTGAACCTTCACGCCTCATCTTTACATATGCCGCCTTCTTCCCTTTCACAAGGGACTCCAATTCCTTACTAAACCACGGCTGCCTCACAAGGCCCTTTACACCATGCCTGACTGGTACATACTTATCGAGGACACGCAGTAGCTGCTCCTTGAACAATCCCCACATCTCATTAGTGTTCTTCTCTTGAAGCCTGTTTTTCCAATCCACACATCCTAAGTCATGCCTCACTGCATCATAATTTCCCTGCCCCCAGCTATAGCTCTTGCCCTGCGGCGCACGATTATCCCTCTCCATCACTAAAGTAAAAGTCACCGAGTTGTGGTCACTGTCCCCGAAGTGCTCACCTACCTCCAAGTCTAACACCTGGCCTGGTTCATTACCTAGAACCAAATCCAATATAGCCTCCCCTCTTGTTGGCCTGTCGACATATTGTGTCAGGAAACCCTCCTGCACACATTGTACAAACACCGACCCATCTAATGAACTCGAGCTATAGCTCTCCCAGTCAATATCTGGGAAGTTAAAGTCCCCCATAACAACCACCCTGCTACCTTCACTCTTTTCCTGAATCATCCTCACAATATTATCCTCTACTTCTCTAGGACTATTAGGAGGCCTGTAGAAAACACCTAACAGGGTGACCTCACCTTTCCTATTTCTAACCTCAGCCCAAACTACCTCAGATGGCAAGTCCTCTTCCATCGTCCATTCCACTGCTGTGATACTATCTTTGACAAGTAATGCCACGCCTCCCCCTTTTTTACCCCCATGTCTGATCCTACTAAAACATTTGAACCCTGGAACGTGCAACAGCCATTCTTGTCCCTGTTCTACCCACGTCTCTGTAATGGCCACAACATCGAAGTCCCAGGTACCAACCCACGCTGCAAGTTCACCTACCTTATTCCTTATACTTCTGGCATTGAAGTATACACACTTCAATCCACCCTTCTGGTTACAGGCACCCTCCTTAGAGATCGCTGCATTATTCATAACCTCCCTACACTCAAGGTCCTGTACCCTAAAGCTACAGTCCTGGTTCCCATGCCCCCGCGGAGTTAGTTTAAACCCTCCCAAAGAGCACTAGCAAACCTCCCCCCAAGGATACTGGTGCCCCTCAGGTTCAGGTGTAGCCCATCCTTTTTATAGAGGTCCCACCTTCCCCAGAAAGGACCCCAGTTGTCCAGAAACCGGAATCCCTCCCTCCTGCACCATCCCTGTAGCCACGCATTTAACTGCTCTCTACATGGTAGACTAATTAGTAAAGTTAGATCACATGGGATTCACATTGAGCTTGCGAATTGGATACAAATTTGGCTTTATGGTCGGAGACAGAGGGTGGTGATGGAGGGTTTTTCAGACTGGAAGCTCTGTTCCATAGGGATCAGTACTGTTCCACTTTTGTTGTCATTTATATAAATGATTTGAATGAGAATATGGGAAGCATGGTTCATACATTTGTCAATGGTAACAAAATTGGTGGTATCATGGCAGTGAAGAAGGTTATCTAAGATTACATTGTGGGTCAACCCACAGAAGGTGGACTGCAGCATTTCAAAAAAAGTAGTTCACCACCAACTTCTCAAGGGCAAGTAGGAATTGGCAATAAATGCTGGCCATCCAGAAACTTCCATAAATGAATAAATAAGGCAGGATTTCGCCAAAATAGACTGGGATAGCTACTCCAGGGTGAATTTACAGCAGGACTGTTGGAGAGATTCAAAAAGGTACTGGAGAGAATATAGATTTCTTTAAAAGATTGTGTTTTTTCTGTGCTTGTCTGGATGTCTGGGAGCAGCTTGAGTTTTCAGGTGCACAGAGCACCTGAATTGAAACATTTGTATCAAAAGGCTATACAGTTATCAGGCAAAACAGCATTTTTACCAAGACAACAGATTTTAAATTTAACCAATCAATTTATATCAAGCCATTAGCTACCAAAAACCTATTAAATTTAAATCTGATGGTTTTGACAAGCTAGGACCAATCCTATTTTAAGAAATTGAGACGTCATTAAGGGTATAAAAGATGGGGGCATTTGGAAAATCAGGGGAGAGGTCTCAGATGTTAGAGAAAGCACCATCTATTCACCACAGTGCTGGGGCACACCATCTAAACTCTTGTCAGAAGAATCAGTGTAGAAGGCACAGACTTCTGGAAAACACCTAACCTAGCTGTAATTTTATTATTTTGTTACAGAAATAGGACTTGTATTTATTGGAACACATTGCACCTGCCACACATGTGTTTTGACCCTATTATTCAGCAAAGAATTGCGAGTAGACTCTTGACAGCAATAACAAATTATCTTTATCTTTTTCAACACAATTAATACTATAATACATAATATGCTACAGATTAACAATTAACCCCATAAATCTAATTAAATGTCTTATACTTTAACTTAACTTTGATCATATGCCACCACAGTAGATCTTGGCTTTGATCCACATGGCGATGATCATCTGGTCTTCTTCTTCTTCCAGTGGTCCCAGGGTCATCTCCCCTTTATGGTTGTTGGTCTCAAGTTAGGGCTCCCAAGGGTGGTGTTGCAACGATTCATATACCTGGCTGCTTTTGCAGCCCTTTAGAAGGGTGTTTGATTCCTAACAATGGATTAATCAGGGCTTGATCATCCTGATTGAACGAGCCTAATCATGTGTGGTAGTGGGGTGGTCCTTGGGCCTCCATTCTTGAAGGTGTTGGGGAGGTAGGTCAGGTAGCCAACCCCAGATAAGGGTAAGAACCGCCTTTTTGTTCTGGAAAACAACTCAATATTTCCGACTGTCCTGGGAATGGTCTGGTTCAACTGTATACTGTATTGTGCTATGTGCAGCTGCAGCCTGTATGGGTCTGTAACTTGTTTATTTCAGTGCCTATAGCACAGATACCTTTGGCTGATGCATGGATTGATTTCCCAGCTTTAGTTATTATTTGGTTTTTCATAGAGTCTGCCATTTTGAGCAGCCCTTCCAGCCACAGTCCCTCCTCCTGATCCTGAATGCAATGCATGATGGACCACATGATCACAGACCAATTTCTGTGTGGTGATTATATGATCATCCAAGCTCAAGCAAAGTACAACATACATTCAAACAACTAAACTTTTATAGATAGCAGATTGAAAAACAACACCTAACTAAGATCAAACAAACTTCATTAAACTCTACATAAAGGAAGCATTAAAATTTGGATTTAATGGCTAATTAAGCAAGCATTGCAAATTAGAAATAAATAACATATTGTGATTTGTAGTGAAAATCAGAGAAATGTTACAAAACCACTGTTATATATACAGCAAACAGTGACTAAACAAGGGTTGTCATGTACAAATGATCTGGAGAAACATTTTGTACAAACAGGATAAACAAATATTTACAAAAGGTGCCTTTTTAATAGACTTGTTGAGAATTTGAATTGAGTGAGGTCTGTGTTCAGTCTTCATGATAGCTCTCTTTTCCACCAGGTGAATTTGATAGTGAGGATGGTGATGCATACCAGGGTAACCAGGATTAACAACACAGACAGGTGTGACACAAGATGGACTCAGGGATGGATTTGTATGTTGGAGCCCCATCTCCAGAAATCCTCCCAACAAGTTGGAACTGTTATTTCTTTTATTCGTTCTTTGGTATCATTGGCCTGTTGTATGACCTTGGTGAAAGCTGTTTTGGGCTGTGGCCAATCAGGTTCGAATTTGGTGTAACTCCTCCAACAGGAGTTTAAGACCAGTGTTGCACTTCTCCAGGTATTCCCCAGAGTTTGCCGGAGTTCCTCACTTGTATTAAATTCCACCTTTCCCCTTTTGTGTATGTTTATCAGCTGAGTTAGGCCTAATACAGTGACATTGCACTGTGCTGTCCCATACTGATATGTGTTAAGTGAGATTGTGAGGCAATATTCCCTTCTCCCATCTAGGCTACCCAGGTTTATCGGTGTCCTGGTTGCAAGCCTCCATGGGACAGTTTAGACTGGTGTTTGTCTTGAAGCCACTGAGTGCATGCTCATTCAGATAAATTGGGTATGGGCATGTTATTACTGTGTTAACTTATTGACATCCATCCAGAGTAGTGCCTAAGAGCCTCCCTTCCTTCTCCACTGTTTACAGTAAGATACCATCATATCCTATCCATAGGCCTTCCTGGGTAGTGCCTATGTTTTGTACTTCGAACACCTTAGTCCAATTCTGTCATCCTTGATTACTGGGAATCCTAATTCCATCCCTAGTGCTTTCCCAGGAGATCTTTTGCAGTCGTTATTGAACTGGTCAGTTGCTTCAGTTGGCAGCCTGATAATTTGGGATGCTTCTTTCTCCTAAATAAATGCTCTATCTGTTCATCCCTGGAACCTGTCCCTGGCTATCTTGAATGAGGTTTTCTCTCAACTACTCTATTGTCCATTATCCACTTATGTACAGGGTCTGGTTCTGTTGTTTGCTGTCATCTTCCAATTTCCCTTTTATTATCTGGTTAATTAGAGTCATAGAGTTGTACAGCATGGAAACAGACCCATCAGTCCAACCCGTCCATGTCGACCAGATATCCCAACCCAATCTAGTCCCACCTGCCACCACCCGGCCCATATCCCTCCAAACCCTTCTTATTCATATACCCATCCAAATGCCTCTTAAATGTTGCAATTGTACCAGCGTCCAGCACTTCCTCTGGCAGCTCATTCCATACACATACCACCCTCTACGTGAAAACGTTGCCCCTTAGGTCTCTTTTGTATCTTCTCCTCTCACCCTAAACCTATTTCTGGACTTCTAGTTCTGGACTCCCCGACTCCAGGAAAAAGACTTTGCCTATTTACACTATATGTGCCCCTTATAATTTTGTAAACCTCTATAAGGTCACCCCTCAGCCTCTGACACTCCAGGGAAATCAGCTCCAGCCTGTTCAGCCTCTCCCTATAGCTCAAATCCTCCAACCCTGGCAACATCCTTGTAAATCTTTTCTGAACCCTTTCGAGTTTCACATCGTTCCGATAGGAAGGAGACCAGAATTGCACGCAATATTCCAACAGTGGCCTAACCAATGCCCTGTACAGCCGCAACATGACCTCCCAACTCCTGTACTCAATACTCTGACCAATAAAGGAAAGCATACAAAATGCCTTATTCACTATCCTATCTACCTGTGACTCCACTTTCAAGGAGCTATGAACCTGCACTCCAAGGTCTCTTTGTTCAGCAACACTCCCTAGGACTTTGCCATTAAGTGTATAAGTCTTGCTAAGATTTACTTTCCCAAAATGCAGCACCTCGCATTTATCTGAATTAAACTCCATCTGCCACTTCTTAGCCCATTGGCCCATCTGGTCAAGATCCTGTTGTAATCTGAGGTAACCCTCTTCGCTGTCCACTACACCTCCAATTTTGGTGTCATCTGCAAACGTACTAACTGTACCTCTTATTCTCACATCCAAATCATTTATATAAATGACAAAAAGTAGAGGACCCAGCACCGATCCTTATGGCACTCCACTGGTCACAGGCCTCCAGTCTGAGAAACAACCCTCCACCACCCCATTCCTCTGTCTTCTACCCTTTGAGCCAGTTCTGTATCCAAATTGCTAGTTCTCCCTGTATTCCGTGAGATCTAACCTTGCTAATCGGTCTCCCATGGGGAACCTTGTTGAACGCCTAACTTAAGTCCATATAGATCAAATCTACTCCTCCGCCCTCATCAATTCTCTTCGTTACTTCTTCAAAAAACTCAATCAATTGTTTTGGCATATCCTTCTAACACAGCTACCATAAGACTACTGGCTTTATTTCCAACTAGTTCCTCTTCGGCATCCTACCAACTATTTTCATTAATTGTGTCCAAAGCCTGTTTCACTTTGTTGGGTCAGGATGGAAAAATCAGGTTAATGTTTGATACCCCTGCCCCATATGCTGAGATGAAGTCAGTCAGTATTTCCCTTTTATGTCGCTTCCCTGTTCTGGGTTTGGCCTTCCCTTTGTCTGTCCCTATCTCACGCCCCAATAATCTATGGGTCAAATGGAGGTATAGACTTTTACGTTGGGGGCAGCACCACCATTTCGCAGTTGGGTTCCTGCTAAATTCGACAACACATATACCAATTCGTGGTGGATAATATCACACAGAAGTTTTCCAATAGGTTTCAAAAGTAGCCCGTTTTGTGAACTGGGTGTGGCTTCAGGACAAACAGTTTGGGGTGCCTCTGTGGCTGGTTTTAGGCCATTTTTAATCTCGTATAAAACAAACTTCCCCTCTGACCTTCTTGGGCATTGCTGTTCAAGTTCCAATCCTTTTTCCAGGCTGCTTGCTAAACATCCTATCTCATTATTTGAGAATCCCCACTAATCACCTGTGATTTTTATGCTCAGGTAGCAATCACCTGAGTTCCCATTTGTTTTATTATTAATTGCCTGTTGGTTGTTGATTCTGAACATGATACTTTTATTGGGCTGAACCCACAACACACCATCCTCACATCAGCCGGCTTTTGGTGGGACAGACCATAACTATTCTGGGCATATACAACCTGGTCTGTCAGGTGTTTCTTGTGATGATGATGATGGCTGTTGTGGGGAGAGATATTTCTATTGTTATTCTTGTCTAATATCTGAATAATTTAGAACATGTGTAATGCATACACCCTAATCCTTCCCCATTGTGTTTTCTATTGGAATGGAACCCCATATGTAATTTTAATTTGGGTATAGATGCCTAGTAGGTTCCAACATTGGTTTCTAGTGGTTATGGCCTTGTTTCCTAGTGGTAGGGGTTTGTCAAATGTGTAAGTTTAAGTTGCCTGGCTGTGGAGTAGTCGGAAAAGGCTGGAATGAAACAGTCAACGTGGACCGTAAAAATTTTCGTTTGGTACTATGAAGTGGTTGCTTTGACCAAGTATTGTATCCTCCAGGTTTCCATGTTTGTGTTCTGCCTTTCCCTGTAGTGATAATGCTGTGAATGCTGAAAATTTAACCCGCCGGGTTGTTGGGCTGGTTGGTCACAGAATGTTTGATTGGATCTTTAAGGCCATTTTACTGATTACTATTGCTAGTAGGAATAGGATTGCTTGTTGCTTGTGCCAATGTATTTTCAATTGCATTGTTGATATACCTAATATGATATGACAAAAGGAGGGAATGTGGAATTGTGTGAAACAGGTGGTTGCATGATGGGAAGACTGGCCAAACCCTGATTATAACATACACTTCGACTGACCTCTGTATGATCCCAGAGCTGCCTGACACAGTTAAGACTATAACAAAGGTCGAAGCATTGCTAACCTCAGCAGGACTTGAAATAAGCTGAGTCCACATAAATCCTTTAACCTTGACTGACCTTGGCAGAGCGTGATCTGACTGACTCCCCATGAATTCAGAGATATTGACTAAGCCCAAATAAAGACATTCCACAAAATCCTTTGAGCCCCCAAAAAGGACGAGATTATGAGATGATGTATGTGGCACCAGGTGTTGGGAGGTCAATACTGATTAACGTCTGAAGTAATAACACAGATCATAATTCAATGTATTGACCTAATGGATGACTAATCTCTAATAATAGTTATTGATAGCTATTGATAAGTTTTAAGTATAAATATTTATGCTTTTCTCTCTGTAAGCGCGAACTTGTGAGAGACTCAGAGTTGTGATCAACTCTCTTGTTTTCCAAGTTTAGCCACTCTGCATGCAGTTTCCTTGTTAATAAAGACCGATTGTTTTGCTGGAACATGTTTTGTTGAACTTATGTTGAGTGTTGTAGAGTTTAGCTCTCACAGCCTTGTAGATATTTTTAATCCATTTCTACACTATCCCACGATCCAGTTCAGTCTGTCTTACTTTTGTCCGCACTAGTTTCCTAATATTGCCTCATACTCGTGTTGTGGATACACTGTTTGAGGTTTGAGTTATAAGGATATGGGGTCTTTTGATTTCATTGTTTATCAGGGAGTTATTGGGGAGTTCTGTTGTGTCTAGACTGTTAGGAGTGTGTAACACATCAATGCTATCAGTCACTAGCAAGTTGTTCTAATCTGTTGGAGAGATAAAGTCCTTTGTTAAATCAATTACATCTGGGGGTTGGAAGGAGCAGTTGGTGGTAGTAATGGGAGAGCATAAATTTTATCATGGGTGCGGTCTGACTGAGAGCATGTGTTGAGGGGTGACCTTGGTATTTGGGCTAACCTTGGTCTTGTAATTTGTGTAACGATGCTGTCGCTTTAAAAAGGTTATTTTTCCTTGGGCTTTTTTCAAGAGAGGTTGTAAAGGCAGAGGTGCTGAAATGTCTACTTTAACAGTGACAGGGGAGTAACCAGTTCTCCCAGTTCAGGCTTTTTTTTCTAGTTTGGTTTATTTGTAGCAGAGAAGCTGCTGTAACTGTAGCAGAAACTACTATAGTGTTCCAGCAGATGATCCCTGGTTGACTTTTCTCTCTGAATTCTCTCTTGCCCGTAAGAACCTGAGTTTGAATTTACCATTTGCCAAGGGATGTATTTATGTTACAAGAGTTGGAACAACTCCTTAGTTAAATTGCTGTATCAAGATGGCTAATTTTTCCAATAATTAAGCTTATTTTAAATTCCGCTTTCTTTTGTTCATGTTACATACTCCCAACAGTCTAGGCACAACAGCCCCAATAACTCCCTGATAGACAATGAAATCAAAAGACCCCCTGATCGAGATGATAGCTTAAGGAGCACTCCTTTTCCCGGCAAGATACTCTAAGTACTTGCCCAGTTTGTCTCCATGCTCAAACAGCCTTTACTCTGCAAGTGCAAGCTCCTTCTTAACTGTTCGTGTGACCAGAGTGCTGTGATCTTTAGATTAGATTAGATTACTTAGATTAGATTAGATTACTTACAGTGTGGAAACAGGCCCTTCGGCCCAACAAGTCCACATCGACCCGCCGAAGCGCAACCCACCCATACATTTACCCCTTTACCTAACACTACGGGCAATTTAGCATGGTCAATTCACCTGACCTGCACATCTTTGGACTGTGGGAGGAAACCGGAGCACCCGGAGGAAACCCACGCAGACACGGGGAGAATGTGCAAACTCCACACAGTCAGTCGCCTGAGTCGGGAATTGAACCCGGGTCTCTGGTGCTGTGAGGCAGCAGTGCTAACCACTGTGCCACCGTGCCACCCAGTGAGGGTCTCTCAAAGTATGCCTTCTCGGCTGCCTTCAGCCATGTTTTGACCAATTGTTACTGCTCACCCTTCTTACTGGCAAAATAGGAAATAACTGACTATCTAGCATTAGCTTTAGCAGATTCCCAGAGAATGGATGGATTACTGGCTGAGTCTGAATTAATGTCTAAAGAAGCCCTGAATTCAGTGGAAAGATATTCAGTAAACTTGCTATCCCTAAGGATGAAGGGATCTAGTCGCCAGTGCCTCAAACCTACCATAGTGTCCTTACTCTTGACCATTAGGTACACTGGAGTGTGATCAGAGATAGTAGCCAATTGTACATGACGCCATCAAGCCCAAATGCGCTGGAGGAGTCAAAAAGAGATCAATCCTAGTATGACATTTGCACGGACTAGAACAAAATGGAAAATCTCTGCTTGTAGCGTGAACACGCCTTCAAACATCTACCAGTTCTAGTTCAACACACAAATCACTGAATTTGCTTTCCTTGAGTAGTACATCTGTCAAATTCTCTTTTCAGGGCCCTTCACTTGTCATGATTCGGGTTACCAACTCACACTTTGAGAAAGGTTTTGATTATAAGAGAAAGAGCAAAATATTACCCTTGAGGCAGGTGATCTTAGGCTCCCTTTGCTCATATCGAATACCTTTTCTCACCAACATATTGTCATTTCACTGTTCTCTGAAAATTTTGCAGATGTACTTCTCTGGCCAACCACATGTTCCTTTCCAATATATCAGGAAAAGCAAATACACAAAACATAAAAAACTACAAACTAAAACAGCTACAACCAACAAACCTACACAAAACTTGTAAAAACATTGTATATCAAAAACACAAAAAGCAAAAAAGCGCCAAAGGCACTGATTCAAGGAATTTAACCTCCATCCAAAGGGGGCACCTACATATCCCAAAACCCTCCTACCCATCACAACCACCCTCTGAACTCTTCCTAGCTTGGGTAATGCCACCAACACAGGCAATACAAGATAAAATGGCAAAAAAAGAAAAGAAAGTTTAATACTGTACACAAGTACGTTAAAAGTAAATATGTCACCCATCCCTTGGTATAACTTAAGTTAGAAATTAAAGATACATACTCCATCCATCCCAAGCATAATTTAATGCAACTTATTACCAACAAAAAGGATATACCACCAAATCCTCTCTAAAGAAGGACAAATCGGAACAACATTGTTATCTGTATCTATTCAATCATCAGGTGTGTTCTTCACTTTCTCTGGCGAGTCAAATAAGTGTACAGATCCATTATAGTTAAGCTAGGTATCTTACCGAATACTAGATCCCAAGCTCTCTCAATCTCTTCTTGATGCCGTCGTAGGATTTCCTTATCCGGATCACCTCCACTGAAAAGTCTTGGAAGAATATGACCCTGGCGTCTTCACACACCAATGCCCTCGGATCCTTGCCTGGGCTCTGGAAGCTTCCATCACACTGTTTGTCTTTATGATGATGGAACCATACCAGGACAGGGTAAGGGCGCTGGTCCATTCCTGGCCTCCGTGCCACAACCCAGTCGGCTCTCTCAGTCTTTATCCTTCCATTTTCAGCCTCCAAGCTAAGGAATTCCAACAACCACTTCTCAAGAATTTCCAATGGCTGCTCACCTTCCGTCCACGCTGGCAGACTGACAACACGGAGATTCTTCCTTCTGCCCAGTTCTCCAGATTAGATTCCATATAGTGTGGAAACAGACCTTTCAGCCCAACCAGTCCTCCAAAGAGTAACCCACCCAGACCATTTCCCTCTGAATAATGCATCTAACACTATGGGCAATTTAGCATGGCCAATTCACCTGACCTGCACAACTTTGGACTGTTTGAGGAAACCAGAGCACCCAGAGGAAACCCACGCAAAGGGAGAATGTGCAAACTCCACACAGACAGTCATCCGAGGCTGGAATTGAACCAGGGATCCTGGTGCTGTGAGGCAGCAGTGATAACCACTGTGCCACCATGCCGCCCCATCATCCAGCAGAACCATCAAACCACAGGCCCACATTTCCAGGGCTTCAATCTGACTCTTGGATGAATCAGCCTCAGCTTCTGCCCCTGTAACGTGGCATCCAAGCTCAGCAGTCCTTTCCCCCAGGTCTTCCAGGTGCTGTTCATGCTTTGCAGCATTGCAGAGACAGGAGCCAGCTTGACTTCGATTTTTCTGTTGATCTGTTTTCCTGGAACCTTGCGAGATTTGGCAAGCTCCTCAACCAAGGCCTGTTGAGTCAGGGGCGACACGGTGGCTCAGTGGTTAGCACTGCTGCCTCACAGTACCAAGGACCCAGGTTCAAGTCCCATCTCGGGCGACTGTCTGTGTGGAGTTTGCACATTCTCCCCATGCTAGTGCCAGGTGCGTTAGTCAGGGGAAAACCTAGGTTAGGAGAATGGGTCTGGGTGGGTTGCTCTTCGGAGGGTTGGTGTGGACTTGTTTGGCCAAACGGCCTATTTCCATACTGTAAGAGATCTAATTTAGAGTAAGCAACCCACCGCCCCAGAGGATTGAGCTGCGGCCCTGGCCTCTGAAGAACTCCCTCCTTTCTTTGCCATTCTCTCGTAGCAGAAACAAAGGTAAATGATTTTTTTAAAGTTCTATAGCTCTTTAATAGTTTTGTGGCTTACAATGACTTGGTTGGGATGGGTTCTAGCTCTGTCCAGCTGATGTTGTGGTGCGGAGCCCAGCAATACAACCCTCCTAGATTGCCGCCATCTTGAATCCCCTTAGCCGGATCCTTGGTCATTGTTAGGGAATTGAACCAAAACTCCCCTATTGTGCTGTTCTGATTAGCATAACTTCCTGTTGGAATGATGGAAAGAGGATTGCTAACTGAAGACATGGGTCCTATGCAAGAATTTACTGGATCAATGGCAAGGTTACATCAAGTCATATAGACGGCACTAAGAATGTGTTCTGCGCCGGGGGAAGATCAACTAAGATAGCAGGATGCTGGCATGTAATGTCACCTGGTTCAAATTGTTTCAGTAATTATAGAATCCCTAGTGTGGAAACAAGCCATTTTGATCCAACAAGTCCACACTGACACTCCAAAGAGTATCCCACCCAGATCAATTCCCCTACGTTGTTACTTTACATTTCCCCTGACTAATGCACCTAACCTACACATCCCTGAACATGATAGGCAATTTAGCATCGTCAATTCAACTAACCTGCACAGTTTTGGACTGTGGGAGGAAACCGGAGCACCTGGAGAAAACCCATGTACCCACTCAGTAATGTACTCCTTCTGTAGATGGCAAGTAAATCCTCTGAAAACAATAGACCCAATGGTCCACCAGGAACAAACATCAAATTTTGAGGTTGCGTGGAAACTTTCAGTATCCCAAAGAAGTTCTATGGGGTGCCCTCCTACCTTGCATTGTGGTCTACCTCCACTATCTCACTTCGTGTTGCAAACCCACACTAGGGAGGCAGACGCCTGATCGAGTCATGTGGATACCTCCTAGGTTGGGAATGGGGAGTACATAGATTGGCTAGTGTCCACTGCTGAATTGGGCCTTTAATGAGTTGGTGACTCCCTTTATCATCCCTTGGTCCTGCTACATCTGGTGGTCCCTGTGGCTGAGTGCGGCTGTGCATGGGCTCTACATTCTCACGCATAGTGTCCTGTGTACCACCACGCTGGCTGCCTTGTATATCCCTGCTGTGCCCCTCTGTTTCTCCCCGTGGCTGTGCAAGGAGGAACTGGGTTCCTTTGGTAAGAGATCCCCCTCTGCCTTCAATTCTCCACACCAGACCCGGGCTGAAAGTTCAGAAAAACAATATTTTCCCTCCTTTATCTGTTTTATTTTTATTTAGTTCATGGACTTCTTTCTTCCATACCCAGGACATTCTCCTCAGAACCTTTGCTTTATTGTGGTTTGGCTCTGTGGGATCGAAGCTCACTCATGCCTTCCTGCTTTCTTCAATGGCATGAGAAGCTAAAGTCCTTGCCTACTTAGCCAAGTCAGCCTCAGATAACTGACCCCTTTTAAGTCTCCGTGGACTCCTGAAAAGTGCACCCATAAATGACTGGCAAAGGCAGTCAGATGTTCTCCCTTCTTTTGTCTGCACTTGTTTAGCCCATCTACAGGATCTCTTTTCTTGTGCCCAATTACAGTTAGGATTCCCTCTGTCGTATTGGCTAGGGTTCCGTCTCTTACATTTAGGATGACTGGGATCACACATCTTTGGACTGTTGAAGGAAACTGGAGCACCTGGAGAAAACCCATGTACCCACTCAGTAATGTACTCCTGGTTGAAACATATTATCATGAGTATTAACTCCTCTCTCTCACCCTTTGGTGAAAAACCTTTTGTTGTCTGACCTTCGCAAAGAATGCATATGGATCTGCTCAGATTGCTCAAAATCTGGAATCTTTTTAGTGATTTCCACTAACTGTGCTACTGTAAATGGGATGATGTATATTATCGCTGGGGTATCGGTGTTTCCGATCTGTCTCTCGTTGGTAATCACGTTCATTGCAACAGGGGCTGTCCTCAGGGGCACTGCAGGAGTTGACTCCTTTGGGAAGGGTGGGGGCAGACCCTAATCAGCTGTGCACATGGTATAATGTTGTGCGTCTTTCCCGAGCTCATCCTAGTCTATCTCCTGTCTTCACTTCTAACATCCCTATATGTGCACATTACTCTGTTGCAGGTTGAGAATTAGGATTTTAACTTCTCAGTCTCCTGCAGGTACTTAGTATCGTCTGTAGCTGCCTGTTTCTTTTCCTTATTTGATTTGTACATTACTTGACTGCTGTTTGCTGATTTGCATGTTTACTTTTTGACTGGTTTACTTTGTTCTCAGCTGTCTCTTTAGCTAAGACTTCGCGCTGGGTGTTATGGTGTGCTTTCTCAAATTGGGTTTGGAATTGTCCAATGGATAATAGGTTACCTTGATTTCTTTGGTCTTGAGTCATGTTTTTCTATTGCAACTCCGTCACTTCTTTCCTTGCATCCTCTAATTCTTTACAAATCTTTTTCAATTCCTGCTCAGTTCCTGGCAATTCTCCCAGACAGCATATTATTGCGATAACCGTTTCAAGTTTGGAAGACCACTTTGTTTGAATTTTTCTCAAATCCTCCCAATATTTTTGTCTTGGGAATTCTGGTCCCGTTTCATCATTACAGCAAATTCTGCCCGTATGGGTCACTTTTTTTTGTCTTAGTTTCATTTCCCATATGAGATAATCCTCTACTCTGGTGCCTTTCTCGACTAAACTAAGGGGTATTGGGAGTGGATCAAACGGAGGATACAGCTTTCATTACGTTCCTGTCCTAATCCCATCAAATCTCTCCCAACTTTTGATGTTTTATCTTACCTATCCTCCCCCCTACCCCCACACACAAAGAAACAGTACTTTGCTTGATTAAAAGTGAACCCCTGTTGGCTTCATCCTTTGAAGAACAGTCCAACATAGACCATTTTGTTCCCTATGATTTACTTGAATTCCTGGCCATCACATAGAACGTCATCCTCATAATTCAGACCGATTTTCGGCAATATTAGATTCCATGGGGTTCGGTTTCAGAGCGATGAAGTCACTTCTTATCGAGTCCTAGCGGAGTCACCAATTTGTTGTGCCTGTCACACTGTGTGTTTATGACCCTTATATTCAGCAAAGAACTACGAGTCAACTCTTAACAGTAATAAGGAATGATCTTATCTATTTCAATACAATTAATACTATAATAACAAATACACTATCAACTACTTTTAACTTACCCTGGATAATCATATAGCCACCACATAGATCTTGACCATGATCAATGTGGCAATGATTATCTGGTCTCCTTCCGGTAGTCCCAGGGTCACCTCTTCACAGTTGTTGGTCTCAAGTTACAGATCCCGAGAATGATTTTGCGGTAATTCTTACAGCTAAAAGGTTTCAAGGTCCTTGAAAGGTCTTCAATTCCTATCAATGGATTGATCAGGCCCAATCAGATGTTGATGTGTCGATGATGGGGTGGTCCTTGGGCCTCTATTCCTGAAGGTGTTAGGGGCAGGGAGCATTCCCAGATAAGGGTGTGAGGTGCCCCTTTTTTCTGGAAAACAACTCTGTTTCCTATTGCCCTGGGAATGGGCTAGGTCAATTGTATATTGTGCTGTCTGCAGCTGCAGCCTGTCTGGGTCTGTAACTTGTATTTCAGTGTTTTTAGCGCAGATACTTTTGGCTCTTGCTTGGCTCAATTACCCAGCATGCTTTATTTAATATCTGATTTTTTTTTGTAAGTCAGCCATTTTAAGATGCCCGACTGACCACAAATAGCATACCATTACAAATTTGTGTTATTCAGAAATTGTTAGTAGTTACAGGAGAATTGTTTGGTCTGTTAATAGTTTAGTTAATTTGTTCACTGGTAGAATTTGATAAACAATTTTTTACTTGTGGATTGTAAAGTGTGTGTCAGGATTTCTTCACCACTGCAGAAAAAAAATGGATTACAACCCTTCTCACACACCTTTTTAAGATTATAGGGCAAGGCATCCCCTTTAGGTGATTCAGTTATAGTTCTCAGTGGGGTCAACCTCTGCTTTATAACAGATTGAGGGCTCGAGACCAGGATCTGGACAGATGTAGTCTGGGATTTGGACAGATTTAAACAAGACTTGATTTAGTTCTAGCTGTTTTAAAAAAAAACTTGAGTGAGGGGTGGAAAATTTGCTTGTTGTTGGTTATATCAGAGAAATGCCTCTTAACAGTGCTAAAGAGTTCTAGGGGTCAAAGATGTTTTCTAAATTTGCCAAGAAAGTTTAGAAAGACTGAAAAAGATGACAGTTACAGAATTGGCAAACATGCTAAAATTGGGTTTAATTTAGGGATAAAAGGAACACTGAAATTGTGATGAAGTTTGTCTAATTATCTAAATGTTTGGCTAAGTCTTTTCCCTGGGTTGGGGGGAGTCCAGAACTAGAGGGCATAGGTTTAGGGTGAGTGGGGAAAGATATAAAAAACCTAAGAGGCAACCTTTTCCACTCAGCGGGTGGTATGTATATGGAATGAGTTGCCAGAGGAAGTGGTGAGGCTAATACAATTGCAACATTTAAAAGGCACCTGGAGGGGTAAATGAATAGGAAGGGTTTGGAGGGATATGGGCCGGGTGCTGGCAGGTGGGACTAGGCCAGGGTTGGAATGTCTGGTCGACATGGACAAGTTGGACTGAAGGGTCTGTTTCAGTGCTGTACATCTCTATGACTTTATCAGAGAAACAGTCAAGAGCAGTAGAGTTGGAAAAAACTTGTAAAGCAGACAACTGGAATTAGAAAGTGAGCTTAAAAGACTGGAGTTAGAAGAAGAAAAAGAAAAGAAAAGGAAAGAATTGCTTTGTAGAACAAAGGGAAAAAGAAAAAGGGAACTGAAACAGTTTGAACTATGGTTAAAAGCAGAGAAAAAGAAAGAAACAGAACAAAAATGAAAGGAGAGGAAGGCAGTCGCAGAAGATAAACAAAAAGAATGTTCAAGTTGGAAAGAATGAAGTTGGAATTTGAAGCAAAAAGTCTTCAAAATGTCAGAAGTAGAAGTACAGGATAGAAGTGATGATGAGCAAACTCTTCATAGTTGTACACCTGGCTGTTGGCTATGTTCACACATTATCAAAACTTGATGAAAAAGATGCAGAAGCCTTTTTCATTTCCTTTGAGAAATTGGTTACAGATGAACTGGCTAGAGACTGTGTGGGTAATGTTAATCTAAATAAAGTTGGTAGGTAGAGGTAGTGCAGTGTTTGCAGCATTGTCAGTGCAAGGGTCAGAAGAGTATAAGTAAACAAGGCTATTTTGAGTATCTATCAATTAGAATGAGATGCAAATCAGTGGGCAGTACAGTGGCACAGTGGTTAGCACTGCTACCTCACAGCACCAGAGACCCGGGTTCAAGTCTGTGTGGAGTTTGCACATTCTCCCGGTGTCTGTGTGGGTTTCCTCCAACAGTCCAAAAACATGCAGGTTAGGTGAATTGGCTATGCTAAATTGCCTGTAGTGATAGGTGAAGGGATAAACGTAGGGGAATGGGTATGGGTGGGTTGCTCTTCGGAGGGTCGGTGTGGACTTGTTGGGCTGGAGGGCCTCTTTCCACATTAAGTAATCTAGTCTAAACAGTTCAAAAATATAAGAAAGGAACCAGGTTGGACTTATTTCAAATTTGAAAGAATTAAGCAGAGCAACTTTGATTAGATTTTTTAAAGCACAGATACTTTTGGCTGATGCTTGGCTCGATTACCCAGCATGCTTTATTTATTATCCGATTTTTCGTAAGTCAGCCAATGGGAGAGGCCCGTCCGGCCACACATGCATATCATTAGAATCTTGTGTTATTCAGAAATTGATAGTAGTTAGACAGGAATTGTTTGGTTTGTTAATATTTAGTTAATTCATTCACTTAGAATTTGATAAATAATTTTACTTGTGGACTGTAAAGTGATAGATGGACGAGAGCATTAAAAATAGAAAAGAGATATACAAGACTCTTGGAGCTATTATTCTGCTGGCTGAAGTTAAAAACTCCCTTCCAGAAGTGGTAAGAACTCCTGTTGAGGAACAGTAAGTTAAAACACAAGAAGAGCTGCAAAGATGGCAGATAAATATGCATTAGTACATAAATCAAAACCTAGCTTCTGAAAGCAATTTCATTCCAAAGGGATAGAAATTGGAAAAGAGGGAGATCCTTCAATGAAAAAAAACAAAAAGTAGATCAGTTTGCCACTAGTGATAAAAGAAAGCCAAAAAGGGTAGAAAGAGAGGTGAAAGACCCCAGCTGTTTTGACTACAATAAAGGTGAGAGACACAGTCACAGTCACAGTGCTGGTAGTTTAAGAAAAACACTGGGAAAAACTGTGATAAGAGGTTAAAAGAGTGGAATCAGTTAAGGTAGTGAAGGAAATCCTGAGAGAAGTCAAGGAGCTGCAGGAGAGTGCAAAGCCTAGTCAGGGGTTGGATAGCAAGGTAGCACGCAATTGTCACCTATGTGGTTATGATTTATGCAGGTAGAATGGAGATACGGGGAGTTAGTCAGTCTGTAATAGTAAGACATGAAAAGATTTGCACTCCTTCTGAAATATTGCCAGAGCGTGGTAATCTGCGGAATAAACGGAGAGAAGAGTAGTCTTCCCCTGTGTAAGACAAGGCTGAGAAATCTAAGATTGGGGAAGTGATAATGGGAGTAATGGAAAAACTGGCTATTCCAGGAATACAGATTATTTTTGGAAATGATATAATAGAGTCACAGGTGTGAGTGATGTCCATTGTAGTGGAAAGCCTAAAGAAAACCAGGCAATTTAAGAGTTAAAAGAAAAATACCCTAGAATTTTTCTGGGGCTGTGTGGTCACAAGATTCCATAACAGGTAAACAAGAAAGTAAAACAAAAGGGAAGGGGAAGAAGAGAAGAATGCGAGCTATCAGTTTGGAAATAACAGCTCAAACATTTACAAGGTACACCATTTAAATTCCTGGACAAAAAGAATCCAGAGGAAACAGTCCTGATAGAAAGATCAGTCAGAAAAGGAAGTAACCCAACTGTAATTGAGCGTAAATTCTTTGTCATAGAAGTAGGAGTTATTGAAACAGCATGCTATCAGAATCATGTTATTCAGAGAAATCAGAAGGGAATTGTTCAGTCTGTCAAGTTTACTTAATTATCTAACTCTTAATGAACAAATTAAGTTGTTACTTGTGGATTGCAAAGTGAGCATCAGGGATCTCTTACTTAACCACTAGAATTTGCTGAAACAAAAAGTCAGATTACCAATCCCTTCTCCCACTACTTAACAGATTGTAGGGAGAGGTGCTACTCCATGAGGGAGGGAGTGATAGGTCCTCTGCTTTTAACAAGATGCAGTGAGCCTTTTTGTACAGACAGGCTCCAATATAGCACAACAGTCTGACCAAAGGCAGGTTTGAAACCAAAATTTTATTAATTGTTAGTTATATTGTAACTTGGGAAACACTATTGTCATCTAAGAATGTGCACCAAGACAAAGTCAACTGCATATCTGGTTGGACAGTCTTCAGATTATAGATGATACCTGTGAATAAAATGGACAAGATTAGGGAAGCTACAGCTTTAATTCAACTTTAATTCAAAAAGATAAATGATCAGGTTTCTAATTAGGCCCCAAACCTCAATTGGTTTAAACTGAAGTTTCTGCAGTGACCACTAAAAGGTTAAAGTACAAGAATTCCCAAGTTAAGCTGACTTTTGGATCCAGGTTCCCAGAAATGACTCACTACTAGAGAAGTACATTCATTGTAAAAATATTTAACTACAAATAAATAGCAAGTATTTATTATTTAACTTTAGTCCCTTTACACAGTGGGAAAAACATCGCACATCATAGGCAGAGGGAAACTGAAAGCAGTTCAGTGGTCTTTGTTCACAGGTTTTGCTAATCGACTGTGTTCATTAGAATCTTGCTTCTTTAATGCTTTCACTTGTTTTCAGGTGGTACAGGTGACTTTTACCATCTTACAAGGTCTGACTTAAGCCTGAGATCAAATTGCACCACCCCCCCAAAAAAAAACATTGTTCACAGCTCAAGCTGATCAGCCACTTGGGAGATGATTACTGTTGTCTGCAGACAGAAGGCCTTGGTCAATGACTAGTACCTTGTTGTAACAATCCCATTTGGACACATTTTGTTTCAGCTCACGTGCAACCCACCTACCAGAAGGCAGACGGTTCCTTTTCCATTTTAATCCACAAAAGACAAAACAAACTAGTTCTTACAACAATCTGCACTGTTGCAACTCTTTAGTGGATGAGATTAGTTTCTTTAGACCATGCCAGTTGTAGCTAAAGCAAATACCTTGGGCTGTAAGCAATGAGAAAGCACAAAAGTCAAACAATTTTAATCATTGAAAGACATCTGTGCTTTGGATTTTGAGGGAAGGTTACTGAAGCACCTGTAGATGGATCAGCATTGAACACTACCCTCAAGGAACATCTGCAGTGTCCAGACCTTCCCTGTAGACATTACCCCCAATCTTTTGCATGTAAAGCAACTTATAGTAGTCAGATGAGTTGAGCTTTTAACTAGTTTAAGATGCCTTGACACCAAATGCTACTTTGTCATGCACCTCTGGGACAGGAGCCTGGGATAAGCAGAAGCAGGGGGACCTGAGCACTAACAGATATTTGAAGTTGGTACGACTGGTGGAGAGAGCAGTGTCTGCAGCTTTATGCAGTACAAAGAGCAAAGTGATGTGAACTTGAGATGTACACAATTTGACTTTGGTCTGTGGATACCACATTATACTAAAAATATGATTACATTGGAGAGCAGAAACAATTTACAAGAATTGTTTCTGAAATTAGAAACTGAAGTGAAGTGATTTTATACAGGAGTGAAATGGAGACTGTCCTCCTTGGAGAGAAGGGAGCTAAGAGATTTGATGACAGTTTTCAAAACTGAAGTGGGCTGGACAGAATAGAGCTGTCCCTAGTGACAGGAGGGCATGAATTTAAAATGACATGCAAAAGTGATGAGAAAATTCACTATGTTATTAGAATATGGAATGCATTTTGAGCCGGTGTAGATGCAATAGACCAAATGGTCACCACCTCATGCTGTAACAATAGTCATTCTGGGAAGGAGTGCACAAACCTCACCATAACAGCTAGTTGAACAAAATGACAAGCATTTTAGTCCAGATTTATTAACGTTGGCAGTTTGTCAAATGCACATCCGACTTAACATTATATATTAAAGAAGTCTGACGATCTGCACGAGACTACAAGATATGGCTGACAAAGTAAATCCTGAAATTACCCAACATTTTGCTAACTGCTACCAACTTGTTCTGGAAGACACGCAAATTCAGACAAGGCCAATTAAGTGTATAGCTGAAAGTGTGTTGCTGGTTAAAGCGTAGGTCCGGCAGCATCCAAGGAACAGGAAATTCGACGTTTTAGGCACAAGCCGTTCATCAGGTTATAGCCATACTAGCATAACCAAAATAACACTGGATAACTGAAAAGTGTATTTGAGGTCTAATCTCAGCAGTCAGATCCGTTTAAGTGTTTCATCACAAATGTCAGGTTCGGGATAGTAACATCACTGATTAGACCATTTTAAATTAACTATGTAGCTAAACAGATTTTCATCAAAATTAGTATAGTATGTGTTGCAATTACCCTGAAATCAGAACATCAAACTTCCATCTGCTACCAAAGTACTGTGGAAAAGAAAAAAAAAATAATCTTGAGTGGACCATACCAGTATCATGACTAAAATTTCAAATGTTGAGGTTTATACAATAAGCTTACTTCGTTCTATTGCAGCACATATTGGAATCAGTCAATGCAGATTCTCTTCACTGTAGTTCAGGCATAGCCAGGCCACCTAAAAAGTATGTAGTATGACTAGATTATCAATGCAGGTGAAAGCTAGAAGCCACTAGCAGCTACACTTGTACTTACACACCTAAGCTGGTTTAGGTAAAATTACAACTTGAATTTCAAATCATTTTCTGCAAAATCTCAAGAAGGGTTGCAAACAGGATGCAAGTGTTCCAGTGGTTCCCCATGATCAGAAAAAGTCAAAAAGGATTAGGAGATGTTACAAAAGTAACGTTGATTGTTGACTTCTGCTCATACAGAATTGCAAATGCCATTAACTTCAGTATGTTATTGTTCTTTGAAAGTGGCACTGGCTTGGTGGGCAAGATAAAAGATTGCCTTTTGAGATTGCAGTGTCAAGTTTGCACATAAATTTATGACTATGACATGAACAGAAACATGTTTTCACAATGTCTTACTCCAAAAATCAGAGACATTCAATTACAGAAAGGCAGAACAGTATTTGACATCCTTTATATAAAGATACTACATCTGGACTGCAGGAGATATATCATTGGCTCACCCCATTCAAATTACAAAAACAGGTCTTAATTATGTGCCATCTTAAAGCAGAGAACATTTAAATAAAACAGTTACCTATGCAAATTGCTAAAACAAGGATCAAACATCTGGAGGGTCACCCATCATGTAGAACTGATTGTGACGGCACATCGAGGGAGGTGGTCAGAATTAAACAGAAGACAGTTAGGTCACTTTGTTACATAGTAAGTCAATAAGATGGACAGGAAGCAATAGGTCTCATAACAAATAATATTTCAGGGTACTGACTTTCTATTGAATCCTGACATTGTTTTTCCCACAAATGCTGCCTGACTAGCAAAGGGTTTCGATCATGTGTAATTTTAAGCTTTTGTACTTAGTCAAATCTCAGCAGTCAGATCCGTACCTTTCTCATCAGAACTTCAGGTTCGGGATTTGCTCATCATTGATAAGACCAAGAATCAAGAGGAAACCTGTAGCTCAACTAACTGACCTATATCTAAGTCGTAGTGTAAAGTGACTTAATTGACATTTCAGTAATCAATGAGCAGAGCTTGCAGCTGCTCCTGGAATTACAGGTTTAAACAATTAAGTTTAAAAAATATTTCAATATTTTAATTGATTGTTGCATTAATGTTTAAAAACCCAAAACTTTGAAAAAAATTAGCTTTTAGAGGCCTTCATTGAATAGCTGAAGTTTTCTTGCCACCCCTTAGTTTAGAAGCTACAAGATATGCATTTTGAAGGGAAATACATTTACATTTCAAGAGTTTTCCTACACAGTTAGCTGTTTTCTTAAAGGACTTTATTGAAAAAAGTGGTCATTTTAATTCAGTTAATTCTTAATCACCTAAGTGATTGATTTTATTGGTGTTTGATATATTTTTTAATCTTTTTGCATTTTAACATACCTTTCATTTTATGTACAAAGCCCAATGGAGGACAGAAGCAAGACTTCAAAAGAGCATTCTGGGAGAAGTCAGCTCAGTTAACACAACTGATCAGCAGATGAGGAAGAACCCAGTGTCAAGGAATAGTAAAACCCAAACATTTACATTACTGTTGTGCTTCATCCTCTAATTTAAAGAAAGGGTTTTGTTGTAGCCTAGGGGTAGTCTGTTTATGAAGATTGCATTGTTATACAAGTAACCAGTTCGTGTTATAGTTGGCATAAGTGCAGCTAGGTGACCATTGGGCTTCACTGAGTGGTACTGGGCTAAAGTGACACATTCCTGCAAGATGTGAGGTTAGGGAGCAGCCTAATGTCCCTGACGACAGTTCTGGAAGAAGTGTAATTGGCTGCAGCTCCTCAGAGGAGGTTGTTCAGTTGGACAGAGGAGCATATAGTGATAAGATGTTACAGAGGTGGCCACACCAATGGGTTCAGTAAGGTAGAGGGGTGACCAGGGGAGGCAGATAGATAAACAAAGGGGTCTCTTATGACTATTCCCCTCTAACAAGGGTTTCATTTTGGATACTGTCACAGGGGAGTGTAACAGCAGCAGCCAGGCCTATGGTACTACAGCTGGCTCTGCTGTAGAACAGGATTAGGTAAGACCCAAGCAATTGATAGTGGAAGAGACTGACTAGTTAGGGGCACAATAGGCCACACTGGGTATAGCAAATACAAGATTGGAGGTGGTATAGTGAAGTGCCACGTCACCTGAAAAAGACCCCAATCTCTTAATATAAAAAGAGTGGAGGGGCATTCTTAAAAAAAGGTAGGAAGGCAAACAGGAAATATGAAATAGCATTTGCAGACAAGGTTTAGGATAATCCAAGACACTCTACAAATATATTACGAAGTGCCACAAGAGACAAGGGCCCCCTTAAAGATCAAGGTGGCTGCTTGTGTCAAAACTCAGGAGATGGTAGATACTAAGTGAAAATTTAGAGTTTGTGCTGTGAGGAAGAGATAGAGACCAAGATGTAGATGTAATTGATGTTTTAAAAACAGCTTGCATGCCAAGTTCAGGTCTTTGAGAATATAAAAAGGTGGATAACTCTCTGGGGCCTGATCCAATATGTCCCAGAACATTGAAGTAAGGAGGAAATTGCAAGACCTCTTGTAGAAATACTTGTATCATCTATAATGCAAACAAGTTTAGAGACACTTTTCCTCACAAAACTATGAGATGCCCAAGAGTCTGTTTCCATGCTGTATATCTATGACTGGGTGGTGATAATGTTCAACCTTTAAGAAAAGGTTGAAAGAGAAACCAGGGAACCATAGACCCACAAGTCTGGCTGTGGTGGTGGGTAAATTGAAGGGGACTTTTAAATATAGTCTTTGGACATTTGGAGACATACAAATTGCTTAGAGATGGTCAGCATGGTTGTGGGAGAAAAATGATGTCTCAAATTTGATTGAATTTGAAGTAGTAGTAACTACAAAGATTGAGGGCAGTGGGGTAAATGGCGTTTACTTGGACTGTAAAGTCTTTGAGGTTCCACATAGTAAGTAATTATTAAAATTAGTTACATGGGATTCAGGGGGAGCTTGTCAATTGGATACATAATTGGGTTAACAGCAAGAAAATAAAACAAAAAGTGTGGCAGTGAAGGATTGCTTTTCAGACTTGGAGGCCCAACAGTGTTCTACAAGAATCGTAGAGATGTACAGCATGGAAACAGACCCTTCGGTCCAAACTGTCCATGCCGGCCAGATATCCCAACCCAATCTAGTCCCACCTGCCAGCACCCAGTCCATATCCCTCCAAACCCTTCCTATTCATACCCATCCAAATGCCTCTTAAAATGTTGCAATTGTACCTCCCTCCACCACTGCCTCTGGCAGCTCATTCCATACCCGTACCACCCTCTACGTGAAAAAATTGCCCCTTAGGTCTTTTATATCCTCTTTGGTCTCTTGTTTATATAAAATGATTTGGATGAGAACATAGAAGACATGGTTAGTAAGTTTTGGATGATGCCAAAACTGGTAGCATAGCAGACAGTGAAAAAGGTTTTCTAAGTTTGCAAAGGAATCTTTTATCAAATGGGTCAATAGCCTGAAAAATTAGTTCAATCTAGATAAAAGAGGCATTGCATTTTGGAACAACCAATGGTAGGGTTTATACAATTAATACAAGAGCCTTGGGTAACGTTTAGAATAGAGGGGCCAGGGCTCAGGTACATAATTCTTGGAAGTTTGTGACACAGACAGTGGTTAAAAGGTGTTTAGCATGCTTTCCCTCATTGTCCAGTCTTTGAGTATACTAGTTCATAGAGGATGTATAAGACATTGTATTCTAGAAGAGGCCTCAGTCTCCAGTTCTAGAAGTACGTCAAGCTGGAGAGGTCCAGAAGAGATTTACCAGGAGTTGCCAGGTATAGAACGCTTGAGTTACAAGAAAGGCTGGGACTTCTGTCACTGGTCTATAGGAGGTTGAGCCTTAAAAGGCAATTATAAAATAACAAGGGGTACAGAGAATTAATGGCAGTTGTCTTTTCCCTCAAGTGGATGAATTCAGAACTGTGAGCATACATTTAAAGGTGAGGAGCGAGTGAGATTTTGAAATAAAGATGAAGGGAATTTTTTTGTAAAAACGGAAGTTGGTTAACAGATGGAATGAACTGCCTGAAGCAACAGTTTATATGGGTACAATAACTGTTGAGACATTTGGGTAGGTACATAAATAGGAAAGTTTTGAAAGGACAGGGGCCAGGAGCAGGCAGATGAAACTAGTTTAGTTTGGAATTACATTTAACATGGACTGCTGTATTGACTCTAACCAAGGGAGAAACGTGTAGCAATAGCTAAACGAGGGTGTGCAGAAAGACAGGCAAAGAACACCCTGCCACTGCAGATCTGTGTGGTAAAACATTAGGAAAGTGTTCCACTAGAACTCAGGACGGAGCAGAATTGGAAAACCAGATTTCTCTAAGAAAGGATAAATTCCAGGTAACAAAACTCCAAACTTTCCAAAAGGGATTAATTGACCAAAAAGGAGTTAAACAAGCCATACTGACGCCAATAACTTCATGCAGAAATGCACATGGCTCTACCCCAGAGTGTCACATGCTCAAAGTGTAAGCATCAATGCATCCTGGAAAGCTTTCCAGCATTTAAGAGTACTAGGAATTCAGTTTGTCACACTATTTAAACTGGGACTTAAAACATGCCTCCACTACACATGGATTAATTGTTGGAGGTACTAGGACGGACAGACGAACTGTCTCTTTCTTTTGGGGAGAGACTAACTTTAGTTACATGGTACAAATATATCCTATAGACAATTCAGTTCTTTACAGAAAGATTTTAAAAGCATGCTTTGGTAGACACCAATGCAATAACAATCAAACTTGTTTTCAGCAAAGTTGGAGTGCTAATAGCCCAGACATCCTACTTTCAGAAATATGGACATCATAACTCTTTCCTCCACACAAAGTAGTATGGCATATCAGGACTTACTCTAACTGAAAGGCAGCACTTTTGACAATACAACATTGCACAGATTTCCTTCTACTTTTATGGGCTCAAGAACCTGAGAACATCACTTTGTAAATCCAGGTGCGAATACTACTAACTGAAAAAGGTCTTCAGGGCAGAGAAGCTTCCAAAGTTGTGGGCCTGAGTAGCACGGCCCAAATGAAAATAAAGAGGGGGAAAAAATTAAAAGTTTTTATAAATCTAACTTTCACGTACAGACTCTTTCAGACTCCGTTTTACATTGAGATCAATATACACAGACAGATCGAGTGTTTAAAAAAAACCCGTCAAACCGTAAATTCATAATTTTCTGGGGGTATTCAAGTAGTACAACTTGCTTGATCAATGATCGAAAAACGGGGCGGAAAAATAAGGATGTTTTAAAAAGTAGTTATAGCGGCATTTTTAATAACATCGGTGATCAGCCTAAGTTAACAATGTTCAGTGAATTCAGTTTATACAGGTAGTCTTACATTACCTAGATTTTCAGCAAGTGAAATCAGTGCCAGGACTCCCTCCGCACGACCTCAGGGATCCCATCCTGAAAGTCAGTATATGGCGCGCATTATCACCCGAGAGAATTAGTTTCTTATTACGATCATGTAATGTCCATTCTGTTATGGTAAAATAACAAACAATAATCACACCATCAGGAAAGGAAGCGTTTTAAGAAAAATACTTTTTGAAGAAAGCTATATCACATACATTCTTACTCACATGGTAGAAAACACAAAGAGACTGTCGAACGTGGCCGTTTCCTTTATATACACCAATTCCGCGGAGTACTGCCTGTGACGTTCACTAAACGCATGCGCAACAAGACGGCAGCATATTAGCACATGCGCATTTAGATGGGAGATGTCGCTATCTCTATGCTCCAGCAGTAGGGATTGGAGAAACAATAAATAGTCGCTGACCCTAGTTGAGGGTGTGAGTGTTCATTCGGGAACCGCTACAGAAATGGTTATAGAGTCATCGTGTAAGAATTTAACCAAATTGCGATTTTGAAATGGAGTTCAGTGGGGATGGGAAATCTTCCGGCCTCAGGAGGGGAGACGAGGGAGTTGGAACCGGAAAAGGTAGCCCAGCATCCGGAAGGAGACCCTTTCTCTTGGGATTCTACCTCCTTGTTTTCGCTCACATCTGTTCCCTTTAGTACTCTTCATGGTTAGAATCATAGAGTCTGACAGTGTGGAAATAGGCCCTTCGACCCAATAAGTCCCAAAGACCCTCCGAAGAGTATTCTCCAAAGTAGCCACAAAATACAGATGGACATTTTAGTGTTGGACGCAAGGGTTTGACAGAATCGGTGAATGCATCGCGTCCGACACACTATTCTTGTGTAGAGTGAATGGCCAGTTCCTGATTGCTCATTATACTGTGTTAACGAGAAGTGTGCACTGAAAGTGGGGGGTGGGGGAGATAATTGCGCTCTCTTTCTAATATACACGCTTTTCTTTCATTGTCTCTTTCCTCCGCATGTTTCTGCAGACTGTATGAGCACATCCCGTTTAAAGTGGCAAATCGTACATTTGCTATCATCAAACGCAGCTTTACGGCAAAGGAGGAGACCGTTCGGCGTATTGTATGAATTGGACAACAAAGATCTCACTAGGCTAAATCCATTTCCTAACTTTTAGCTCAATGTCCTGAGGGTTTTGACAATATTACTGTTATGAGATGGAGGTGAATCCCTTTTAATTAAACCAAGCACCCAGAAAAGCTCATCTTGCTTCATGACCTGTTAAAATATGAGTTACAAAGAACTCCTAATTTTCACTATTTAAAGAAAATAACATGCAGTTAGGCTTGGGAACTAACACAATCAGCAAACATCACTCATTCTGTCTCGGTTCGATGATACCTTGAACATCGCATCCACTTCCTTCTGAAGACTGGAGGATAGTGAATGTGGTCCCCTTGTTCAAGAAGGGGAGTAGGGATAGCCTTAGTAACTATAGGCCAGTGAGTCTCACTTCTGTTGTGGGCAAAGTCTTAGAGAGAATTGTAAGGGATAGGATTTATGAACATCTGGATAGGAATAATGTGATCAAGGATAGTCAGCATGGTTTTGTGAAGAGCAGGTCGTGCCTCACAAACCTTATTGAGGTCATTAAGAAGGTGACCAAGGAAGTGGACGACGGTAAAGCAGTAGATGTGTATATGGATTTTAGCAAGGCGTTCGATAAGGCACCCCATGGCAGGCTAATGCAAAAACTACGGAGGTATGGCATTGAGGGTGCATTAGAGGTTTGGATTAGGAATTGGCTGGCTGGAAGGAGACAGAGGGTAGTAGTTGATGGTATAGGTTCATCTTGGAGTGCAGTTGCTAGCGGTGTTCCACAAGGATCTGTTTTGGGACCATTGCTGTTTGTCATTTTTATAAATGACCTGGAGGAGGGGCTTGAAGGCTGGGCGAGCAAGTTTGTGGATGATACGAAAGTCGGTGGAGTTGTGGACAGCAAAGAAGGAGGTGGCAGGTTACAGCGGGATATAGATAAGTTGCAGAGCTGGGCAGAAAGGTGGCAAATGGAGTTCAATGTAGCTAAGTGTGAAGTCATTCACTTTGGTAGGAGTAACAAGAAGATGGATTACTGGGCTAATGGTAGGCTACTTGGTAGTGTGGATGAGCAGAGGGATCTTGGTGTCCATGTACACAGATCTCTGAAAGTTGCCACCCAGGTAAATAGTGCTGTGAAGAAGGCATATGGTGTACTGGGCTTTATTGGTAGAGGAATTGAGTTCCGGAGTCCTGAGGTCATGTTGCAGTTGTATAAGACTCTGGTGCGGCCTCACCTGGAGTATTGTGTGCAGTTTTGGTCGCCATACTATAGGAAGGATGTGGAGGCATTGGAACGAGTGCAGAGGAGGTTTACCAGGATGTTGCCTGGCATGGTAGGAAGATCGTATGAGGAAAGGTTGAGGCACTTGGAGCTTTTCTCATTGGAGAAAGGAAGGTTTAGGGGAGATTTGATAGAGGTGTACAAGATGATTAGAGGTTTAGATAGGGTTGGACCTTTTTCCGCTAATGGAGTCAGCTGTTACTAGGGGACACAGCTTTAAATTAAGGGGTGGTAGGTATAGGACAGATGTTAGGGGTAGATCTTTTACTCAGCGGGTTGTGAGTTCATGGAAGGCCCTGCCAGTAGCAGTGGTGAACTCTCCCTCTTTATGGTCATTTAAGCGGGCATTGGACAAGCATATGGAGGTTATTGGGCTAGTGTAGGTTAGGTAGGCTTCGGTCGGCGCAACATCGAGGGCCAGAGGGCCTGTACTGCGCTGTATTTTTCTATGTTCTATGGATTTGTGTAGATTTGAGAGGATTAAGCTTGTAGGGGTATTATTTTATTGGGACAGCATTCCCTACTTGCTCCTCATGCACAAAAGTATTAGTCCTCCTCATTTTATTCCTGCAGATGCCCTCATACTGATACAACAAACCTTTCAACTGGTTTCTTTGCTCCTGAGCCACATAGTTCACTAACCTATCCCACATCTCAAGGACTTCCTCGTTATTTAACATATTTTAAGGCACATTGAAGCCCATGTCATCTGGATTTGATTCCTCTGTGGGGCAGTTCTAACACCTGTTTCTCCAATTTCCTATCTCTCAAAGTTTCAGCATATTCACATGACATACCTGATACAGTTTTTTTTTCTATCTGGCATCTTTACCAGATCGTTTATGTGAATCAACATTTTCTTAATTTGATAGGGAACCACTAAACCTGGCTTTGAAGGGATCCCCTACCATTGGTGACAATACTAATATGTCACCCCCATGGGAAAATGTCTGAATTTTAGAGTTTGCACTGCCACCTGCTTCATTCTATGCTGTGCATTCTTCAGGTGCTGTTTAGCTAATTTACCACCTGATTAGATGGAGATGAATAGGTTCTTGATTGTAAAGGAGATCAAGGCTTTCAGGGAGAAAACAGGAGAATGGGATTGAGAAACCTATCATCCATGATTGACTGGCTGAGCAGACTTGATGGGCTGAATGGCAAAATTTCTGCTCCTATGTCTCATGGTCTTATGATTTACTCTCCCACTCACCTCAGATACATAATCCAAGTGTGGGATCTCCGACTTTGGTCCTATCAATTTTTCTTTAATTAATTGGGGCATCTCTAATGGCAAACAATACGAATAGTATATCTTTAGCTCAATCACTTAGGTAATCCATGGTTTTCAGGATCTGATGCCACCTTTCCAAAGCTCCCTGGGTTTCAGGATGGTTCAAAGTACTGTATGCCTAAGCTATCATGACTTCCTTAAACAGATTAGCAGATCGTTGGTCTGACTGAATCTCTCTGGGTAACCCATATGGGATAAAGAGAGAGAGGGTGGGCAGACAGTCATTTGGAGGTGGTGCGTGTTTAATCACTGTAAACAAAAGATGTGATCACTGTTGGAAACACGTCTTTGATGTAATGTTTCCATCAGGACCTCAAGATCTCCTTCAGATAATCCAATTTTTGGGTAATTGGTAGTCGGATAATTGAGCTTCCTCTGTACTTGGTTAGGTTTTTCCTTTATCATTACATCAAACAGGATGTCAGCTAACTGAACCCCAACTCATTCATATTTCTCTTTAGTTTTTCTTTTTTGCTTTGTGACCGTGGGATATTGTTACTACACAGTCTGGAAAAATTCCAGGGTATTTGTCTTTTAATTCCTCGGTTCTCTGGTTTTCCTTTGGCTTCACCACCACAAGAGATGTCATTCCCATCCTGATTCCTGCTAGCAAGTTCCTAAAAACAAACTGAATTCCTGGAACTGACACTCTGTCAATCACTCCCACTGTTACTTCCCCAGTTTTGTTTCGGCTCTCCAACCTGATCTTACACAGGGGAATGCTAAATTTCTATCCATCTATTCCACTAATTACCACTCTCTTGGGTAACATGTCAGAAAGAGTGCAAATAATTTCATCTCTTACTATTTGAGATGATTAGATCATGTATCTCTCAAAATTGTAACTTCTTTCCAATGCGGAACTTCAAGCCAGTGTCTACAGGAAAATAACACATTTGGACCAAATACTGAACTACAGAAGCAATCATCCCAACATCCACAAACAAATTTGCATTAGGACATTATTTCAATGAGCGACCACACACTGCAGCACAGAGGAACTACAACAGAGCAGAGAAAAATCACCTATACAGTGTATTCAAAAAGACTGGATACCCAATGAACACAGTCTGCTGATTTCTCAACAACAAACCCAAACAAGCAGACAAAATATGTCCAGAAACCCTAACCACTCTCCCCTACCTCAAAGACATCTCAAAAATGACTGCCAGACTACTCAGACCCCTTGGCATCATGGTAGCCCATAAACCCACCAACACACTAAAACAGCAGCTAATGAACTTGAAAGAGCCTATGCAGACAACAAGCAAAATTAATGTCATTTACAAAATACTGTGCAAGAACTGTAATAAACACTATATTGGACAAACAGGCAGAAAACTAACCACCAAGATACATGAACATCAACTAGCCACAAAACAATATGACCCTCTCTCACTAGTATCCTTACATACAATAAGGAAGGATACCACCTCGACTGGGACAACACACCCATCCTAGGACAAGCCAAACAGAGATACGCAGGAGAACTCCTTGAAGCATGGCATTCCAACTGGAACTCTATCAACAAACACATTGACTTGGATCCCATTTACAACCCCTGAGAAAAATAATAGGAAATGACGTCACCAACCCAAGGAAACCCAAACATATGAATAAAAAGCAGGAAACACAAGCAGTGCCCACTGAAGATGTTACCTAGTATGGTGATGAAACGTCTGAGAGTGAATCTTCTAGCTCAGCAAGCAAACCTACATCCATAGTATGAATTAGCACTGCCCACACGTTCTCTGGCCACTCACTTTGCCTAGCCAATTTTTCAAATGAAATAAAGAAGGCTTCGACATCTTACCTTCTCCCTTCATCTCCATCCTGCTAACTTGACTTTCCTGACTAATTCACAACTTCTGGAGTTCAAATTGTCTCTTCCTTTCTATTCGCGCTCTCTTTCCGTTTGCTCAGTGAACAGCCTTCTCTCTCTTTCTTTTCCTCTAACATGGCTCTTCTTTCCCTTTCTTTATCTTCTAACTTCAGTTGCCTCAATTGCAATTGACGTTTTTCTAACTATACTGTACTTGTCTCTGATACTCCTGAGTGCTTAACTAACTCCATTAACAGTTTTAGCTTTCCTTTTGTCCCTTGTTAAACCAAGGTCTAACCTATTGGTTACTTCTAAAAGTATATCCTCCATCTGTCTTTCTAAACTTTGCAAATTTAGCATCTTCAAACCCCTGAATCTCTTTAGCAATCTTAAGAGCCATTTCTCTTGTAATTTAAAGGGATTGAAATTAAACAAATTGTTTCACCAAAGTTTTGTTTAAACATCTAGGACACTAATCGCCAAGTGTTTAAATCTGCCGGAATCTTTTGTATCCCAAATCTGTCCAAATCCCTGAGTGGATCTGTCTAAACCTGAACAAATCTTGGAAAACAAACCCTCAAACCTATAACACAGAGGCGAACCCCTCTATTATTTGTAACAAACACCCAGAAAAGCTCGCCTTGCTATTTATTAAAATATGAGTGACAGAGAACTCCCAAGTTCTACTATTTAAAGAGAATAACATCAATTGATGGTAGGAGACAGCTGGTGGGAGGAGAGTTTTTTTTGGACTGGAGGCCTGTGATCAGCAGTGTTCCGCAGGGATTGGTGCTGGATCCTCTTGAGTTTGAGTTCATGTATCCTTTGACATCAGAGTGTGTCTAGGAAAAATTAACAAACAACGAAATTCACAGCTGACCTTGGAGGAACTTGTGTGGGAGAGTTCATCGCATAGGAACAGATAAATGCGTGGTTTTTAACGTGTAAACTTGCCGTAAATATGTAACAGTGTGTAGAGTGGGTTCTTTCTTGATTATATGTTTTATTGAAATCTGTCTCTTGATTAAATTATAAAAATATAAACCATAAGTACTAAGTTAGCCTGGAGCACCTTTTTAGAGCAAAAAGTGCTATTTTCTGGTTCTAAGATTGTGAAGGAGCAAAGAAGGCCTTTAGTAGAATGATATGCTCTTCCTGTTGGATGTGGGAGTTTAGGAAAAGTTTCCATGTCACTGATGATTATGTCTGCAGGAAATCTGCTTGGTTGCAAATCCTATCAGATCGGTTGGAGCGACAGTTTGAGACATTGAGGAATTTACAAGAACTAGGGGGTGTGATGGATGGCAGTTATAGGAAGGGAGAAAAGCTGCACATACAATCAGGTAGATGGATTAACTGCAGCAAAAGTAGGATGGAAGGGCAAGTAGTGCAGGAGTCTTCTGTGGCTATCCCCATCTCAAACAAGTATGCTGTTTTGGAAAATTTAGGGGATGATAGGCTCTCAGGGGAATGGAGCACAAACAGTCAAGTTTCTGCTATCAAGACAGATGTTAATGGAATGAGGGGTAAGTCAGATTCCGAGTGATTGATTGTGATAGGGGACTCTCTAGGCAGAGGCACTGACAGATGTTCCTGCGGCCAGTAACAAACAGTGTGTTGTCTCCTTGGTGTCAGAATCAAGGCTGTCGCCAAACATAGACTGGGAAGCATTGTGTTAATGGTTTAGATGGAGAGGAATTTGTTAAATGTGTGTTCAATAAAATTTTCTGATTCAGTATAGGGATGTTCCTACTAGAGAAGGTGCAAAACCTGACCTAGATTAGATTACTTACAGTGTGGAAACAGGCCCTTCGGCCCAACAAGTCCACACCGACCCGCTGAAGCGCAACCCACCCGTACCCCTACATTTACCCCTTACCTAACACTATGGGCAATTTAGCATGGCCAATTCACCTGACCTGCACATCTTTAGACTGTGGGAGGGAACCGGAGCACCCGGAGGAAACCCACGCAGACACGTGGGAGAACGTGCAAACTCCACACAGTCAGTCACCTGAGTCGGGAATTGAACCCGGGTCTCAGGCGCTGTGAGGCAGCAGTGCTAACCACTGTGCCACCGTGCCGCCCACAACTTGGGACCTACTCTTGGGAAATAAGGCAGGGCCGATGACTGAGGTGTCAATGGGGCCTGCAACCACAATTCTATTAGTTTTAAAATAGTGATGGAAGAGGATAGACTGGATCTAAAAGATGAAGTTCTAAATTGGAGGAAGGCTACATTTGAGGATATTAGGCAAGAACTTACAGAAGCTGATTGGGGGCATATGTTCACAGGTAAAGGGACAGTTGGAAAATGGGAAGCCTTCAAAAATGAGATAACTAGACTCCAGAGAAAGTATATTCCTGTTCAAGTGAAAGGAAGGGCTGGAAGGTGTAGGGAATGCTGGATGACTAAAGAAATTGACGTTTTGGTTAAGAGAAAGAATGAAGTATATGTCAGGTATAGACAGAAGGAATCAAGGGAATCCTTCGAAGAATATAAAGGCAGTAGGAGTACACTTAAGAAGGAAATCAGGAGGGCAAGAAGAGGACGTGAGATAGTTTTTGCAAATAGGATTAAATTCAAATAGAATTCAAAGGGTTTTTATAAATACATTAAGGATAAAAAGGTAACTATGAAGAGAATAGGGCCGCTCAAAGATCAGCAAGGCAGCCTATGTGTGGAACTGCAGGAGATGAGTATTTTGCATCAGTGTTTACTGTGGAGAAGGACATACAAGGTATAGAATGTGGGGAAATAGTTGGTGACATCTTGAAAAATGTCCATATTACAGTGGAAGGGGTGCTGGATGTCTTGAAATGCATAGAAGTGGATAAATCACCAGGACCTGATTAGATGTACCCCAGAACTCTTTGGGAAGCTAGGGAGGTGATTGCTGGGCCTCTTGCTGAGATATTTGTATCATCGATAGTCACAGATGAGGTACCAGAAGACTGGACGTTGACTAACATGGTGCAACTATTTCAGAAAGTTGGTAAGGAAATGCCAGGGAAGTATAGCCTGATGAGCCTGACATCGGTGTGTGCAAGTTGTTGAAGGGAATCCTGAAGGACAGGATTTACATATACAGAGGAACCTCGATTAACTGAAGGACATGGGTGGGGAGTATTTCGTTTAGTTAAACAAATTCTGTGTAATGGAATGTTGGATAACATAGTTTAGCCAAGCATCGGGACCTTGCAATCTTGCCAGATAATCTGATATTCAGATAATTGAATACCGGATAATTGAGGTTCCTCTGTATTTGAAAAGGCAAGGTTGGTTAGGGATAGTCAGCATGGCTTTGTGCGTGGGAAATCATGTCTCATGAACTTGAATTTGAAGAAGTTTTTGGAGAAGTAGCAAAGAGGATTGATGAGGGCAGACCAGTGGACATTTGACAAGGTACCCCATGGGAGGCTGGTTAGCAAGTTTAGACCCCATGGGATAGAGGGAGAACTAATCATTTGGTTACAGAACTGACTCGAAAGTCGAGGAGAGAGGGTGGTGGTGAAGGGTTGCTTTTCAGACTGGAGGCCAATGATGTGCCACAAGAATCAGTGCTAGGTCCATTACTTTTTGTCATTTATATAAATGACAAGTTGTGAATGTAGAAGGTATAGTTAGTAAGTTTGCAGATGACACCAAAATTGGAGATGTAGCGGACAGCGAAGAAGGTTACCTCAGATTACAATGGGATCTTGATCAGATGGGCCAATGGGCTGAGGAGTGGCAGATTGAGTTTAAATAAATGTGAGGTGCTGCATTTTAGAAAAGTAAATCAGAGCACGATTTACACACTTACTGATAAGGCCCTAGCAAGTGTTGCTGAACAAAGAGACCTGGGCGTGCAGGTTCATAATTCCTTGAAAGTAGAGTTGCAAGTAGAAAGGACAGTAAAGAATACATTTGGTATGCTTTCCTTTATTGGTTAGAGCATTGAGTATAGGAGTTGGGAGGTCATGTTGTGGTTGTACAGGACATTGGTTGGGCCACTTTTGGAATATTGCATGCAATTCTGGTCTCCTTCCTATTGGAAGTATGTTGTGAAACTTGAAAGAGTTGAGGAAAGATTTACCAGGATGTTGCCAGGATTGGTGCATTTGAGCTATAGACACAGGCTGAATAGGATGGGGCTGTTTTCCCGGAGCGTCAGAGGCAGAGGGGTGATCTTATAAAGGTTTATAAAATTATGAGGGGCATGGATAGGATAAACAGACAGTCTTTTTCCTGGGGTGGGGGAGTCCAGAACTAGAGGACATAGGTTTAGGTTAAGAGGGGAAAGATATAAAAGGGACCCAAGAGGCAATATTTTCACCCAGAGGGTGGTACGTGTCTGGAATGAACCGCCGGAGGAAGTGGTGGAGGCTGGTACAATTGCAGCATTTAAAAAGCTTCTAGATGTGTATATGAATAAGAAGAGTTTAGAGTGATATGGGCCAATTGCTGGCAAGTGAGAGTAGATTAGGTTAGGATAACTGGTCAGCATGAATGAGTTGGACCGAAGGGTCAGTTTCTGTGCTGTACAAACTATGACTATTTGGATGAGAATTTAGGAGGCGTGGTTAGTAAACTTGTGGATGACACCAAACTTGGTGTTATAGTCAACAGTGAAGAAGATCCTCTAAGATTACACAGGGATCTTGATCAATTCGGCCAATGGGCTGAGTAGTGGCAGATGAAGTTTAATTTGGATATATGTGAGGTATTGCATTTGGGTAAAATGATCAAGGGCAGGGCATATACAATTAATGGTAGGGCCCTGATGAATGTTATTGAACAGAGACTCTTAGGGGTTCAGGTCCATAGTGCTTTGAAAGTTGCATCACAGGTAGACAGGTTGGTTAAGAATGCGTTTTACATGCTAGCCTTCATTGTGCAGACCATTGATTGTAGGAGGAGAAAGTGAGGACTGCAGATGCTGGAAATCAGAGCTGAAAGTGTGTTGCTGGAAAAGTGCAGCAGGTCAGGCAGCATCCAAAGAGCAGGAGAATCGATGTTTCGGGCATGAGCCCTTCTTCAGGAATGAGGAAAGTATGTCCAGCAGGCTAAGATAAAAGGTAGAGAGGAGGGACTTGGGAGAGGGGCGTTGGAAATGCGATAGGTGGAAGGAGGTCAAAGTGAGGGTGATAGGCCGGAGTGGGGGTGGGGGCGGAGAGGTCAGGAAGAAGATTGCAGTATAGGAAGGTGGTGCTGAGTTCGAGGGATTTGACTGAGACAAGGTGGGGGAGGGGAAATGAGGAAACTGGAGAAATCTGAGTTCATCTCTTGTGGTTGGAGGGTTCCTAGGCGGAAGATGAGGCGCTCTTCCTCCAGCCGTTGTGTTGCTATGGTCGGGCGATGGAGGAGTCCAAGGACCTGCATGTCCTTGGTGGAGTGGGAGGGGGAGTTGAAGTGTTGAGCCACGGGGTGGTTGGGCTGGTTTGTCCGGTTGTCCCAGAGGTGTTCTCTGAAACGTTCCACAAGTAGGTGGCCTGCCTCCCCAATATAGAGGAGACCACATTGGGTGCAGCGGATGCAGTAAATGATGTGTGTGGAGGTGCAGGTGAATTTGTGGCGGATATGGAAGGATCCCTTGGGGCCTTGGAGGGAAGTAAGGGAAGAGGTGTGGGCGCAAGTTTTGCATTTCTTGCGGTTGCAGGGAAAGGTGCCGAGAGTGGAGGTTGGGTTGATGTGGGATGTGGACCTGACCAGGGTGTCACGAAGGGAGTGGTCATTTTGGAACGCTGATAGGGGAGGGGAGGGAAATATATCTCTGGTGGTGGGGTCCGTTTGGAGGTGGCGGAAATGACGACGGATGAGACGATGTATATGGAGGTTGGTGGGGTGGAGGGTGAGGACCAGTGGGGTTCTGTCCTGGTGGCGATTGGAGGGACGGGGCTCAAGGGCGGAGGAGCGGGAAGTGGAGGAGATGTGGTGGAGGGCATGTCTGGGGGGAAATTGCGGTCTTTGAAGAAGGAGACCATCTGGGTTGTACGGTATTGGAACTGGTCCTCCTGAGAGCAGATGCGGTGGAGACGAAGGAATTGGGAGTATGGGATGGCATTTGTACAGGGGGCAGGGTGGGAGGAGGTGTAGTCTAGGTAGCTGTGGGAGTCGGTCGGTTTATAGTAAATGTCCATGTTGATTCGGTCGCCCGAGATAGAAATGGAAAAGTGTAGGAAGGGGAGGGAGGAGTCTGGGACGGTCCAGCTAAATTTGAGGTCGGGGTGGAAGGTGTTAGTAAAGTGGATGAACTGTTCAACCTACTCGTGGGAGCACGAGGTAGCGGAGGAAAAGGTGGAGGGCGGTGCCAGAGTAGCTGCGGAAGATGGACTGTTCCACATATCCTACGAAGAAGCAGGCATAGCTGGGGCCCATGTTGGTGCCCATGGCTACTCTTTTGGTTTGGAGGAAGTGGGAGGATTGGAAAGAGAAGTTGTTCAGGGTGAGGACCAGTTCAGTCAGTGGAAGGAGGGTGTCAGTGGAAGGGTACTGGTCCAGCGGGAAAGGAAGAAGCTGAGGGCTTTGAGTCCTTCGTGATGGGGAATGGAGGTGTACAGGGACTGGATGTCCATGGTGAAGATAAGGCGTTGGGGACCGGGGAAGCAAAAATCATGGAGGAGGTGTAGGGCGTGGGTGGTGTCCCGAGCGTAGGTGGGGAGTTCTTGGACTAAGGGGGACAGGACCGTGTCGAGATATGCAGAGATGAGTCCTGTGGGGCAGGAGCAGGCTGAGACAATGGGCCGACCGGGGCAGTCAGGTTTGTGGATTTTGGGCAGGAGGTAGAAATGGGTGGTGCGGGGTTGTGGGACTATGAAGTTGGAGAAGGCGCCTCCCTTGTCTGCAGGTTTGATAGTGAGGTTGGGGTTGGAACGGAGGGAGTGGAGGGCTGCACGTGAACGGAGGGAGTGAACGAACGTGCAGCCCTCCACACCCTCCGTTCCAATCCCAACCTCACTATCAAACCTGCAGACAAGGGAGGCACGGTAGTAGTTTGGCGCACTGACTTTTACACTGCTGAGGCTAAATGCCAGCTCGCGGACACCTCCTCCTACTGCTCCCTTGACCATGACCCCACCTCCCACCACCAAACCATCATCTCCCAGACCATCCATAACCTCATCACCTCAGAGGATCTCCCATCCACCTTCTCCAACCTCGTAGTCCCACAACCCCGCACCACCCATTTCTACCTCCTGCCCAAAATCCACAAACCTGACTGCTCTGGCCGACCCATTGTCTCAGCCTGCTCCTGCCTCACAGAACTCATCTCTGCATACCTCGACACGGTCCTGTCCCCCTTAGTCCAAGAACTCCCCACCTACGTTCGGGACACCACCCACGTCCTCCACCTCCTCCATGATTTTCGCTTCCCCGGTCTCCAACGCTTTATCTTCACCATGGACTTCCAGTCCCTGTACATCTCCATCCCCATCACAAAGGACTCAAAGCCCTCCGCTTCTTCCTTTCCCGCCGTACCAACCAGTACCCTTCCACTGACACCCTCCTTCGACTGACTGAACTGGTCCTCACTCTGAACAACTTCTCTTTCCAGTCCTCCCACTTCCTCCAAACCAAAGGAGTAGCCATGGGCATCCGCATGGGCCCCAGCTATGCCTGCCTCTTCGTAGGATATGTGGAACAGTCCATCTTCCTCAGCTACACTGGCACCACTCCCCACCTTTTCCTCCGCTACATCGATGACTGTATCGTCACTGCCTCGTGCTCCCACGAGGAGGTTGAACCTTACTAACACCTTCCATCCGACCTCAAATTTACCTGGACCGTCTCAGACTCCTCCCTCCCCTTCCTACACCTTTCCATTTCTATCTCGGGTGACCAAATCAACACGGATATTTACTATAAACCGACCGACTCCCACAGCTACCTAGACTACACCTCCTCCCACCCTGCCCCCTGTACAAACGCCATCCCATACTCCCAATTCCTTCGTTTCCACTGCATCTGCTCTCAGGAGAACCAGTTCCAATACCGTACAACCCAGATGGTCTCCTTCTTCAAAGACCGCAATTTCCCCCCAGATGTGATCGACGATGCCCTCCACCGCATCTCCTCCACTTCCCGCTCCTCTGCCCTTGAGCCCCATCCCTCCAATCACCACCAGGACAGAACCCCACTGGTCCTTACCTAACACCTCCCCAACCTCCATATACATCGTCTCATCCATCGTCATTTCCGCCACCTCCAAATGGACCGCACCACCAGAGAGATATTTCCCTCCCCTCCCCTATCAGCGTTCCGAAACGACCACTCCCTCTGCGACTCCCTCGTCAGGTCTACATCCCCCACCAACCCAACCTCCACTCCCTGCACCTTCCCCTGCAACTGCAAGAAATGTAAAACTTGCGCCCAGACCTCTCCCCTTACTTCCCTCCAAGGCCCCAAGGGATCCTTCCATATCTGCCACAAATTCACCTGCACCTCCACACACATCATTTACTGCATCTGCTGCACTCGATGTGGTCTCCTCTACATTGGGGAGACATTTCAGAGAACACCTCTGGGACACCCGGACCAACCAACCCAACCAACCCGTGACTCAACACTTCAACTCCCCCTCCCACTCCATGAAGGACATGCAGGTCCTTGGACTCCTCCATCACCAGACCATAGCAACACGACGGCTGGATGAAGAGCGCCTCATCTTCTGCCTAGGAACCCTCCAACCACAAGGGATGAACTCAGATTTCTCCAGTTTCCTCATTCCCCTCCCCCCACCTTGTCTCAGTCAAATCCCTCGAACTCAGCACCACCTTCCTAACCTGCAATCTTCTTCCTGACCTCTCTGCCCCCACCCCACTCCGGCCTATCACCCTCACCTTGACCTCCTTCCACCTATCGCATTTCCAATGCCCCTCCCCCAAGTCCCTCCTCCCTTCCTTTTATCTTAGCCTGCTGGATACACTTTCCTCATTCCTGAGGAAGGGCTCATGCCCGAAACGTCGATTCTCCTGCTCTTTGTATGCTGCCTGACCTGCTGCACTTTTCCAGCAACACATTTTCAGCATTGATTGTAGGAGTCATGTTGAGGTTGTACAGGGTATTGGTTACTCACTTTTGGAGTACTGTGTACAGTTCTGGCCACCCTGCTATAGGGAGGATATTATTAAACTGGAAAGGGTGCAAAAAGGTTTACATAGAGGGATAGTTAAAAGGAAAGGCTGGAGAGGCTGGGACTTTTCCTTGGAGCTTGAGGGGTGGACCTTATCCGAATTTACAAAATAATGAGGGGCATAGATAAGGTAAATAGCCAGGGTAGAAGAGTCCAAAATTAGAGGGCATAGGTTTAAGGTGAGAGGGGAAAATTTTAAAAAGGACCTCACAGATAACTTTTTCATTCAGAGGGTGGACCATGTATGAAGTGAGCTGTCAGAGGAAGTGATGGAGGTGGGGGGTACAATTAGAACATTTAGAAGACATTTGGACAGATACATGAACAAGAAAGATTTGGAGGGATAAGGGCCAAATGAGGACAAATGGGTTGGCTCAATTTACCATACTTGGTTGGCATGCATGAGTTGGATTGAGAAGTCTGTTTCCATGTTGTATGACTCTATGATTTTATGGGTCTTTATCAAAGAAAGACATACTCGTCAGGCAACGCTGATAGAGGAAGAAACTTAGACAATAGAAGGGTTCAGAATTGATAGAGTAGAAATGTTGGATAGAATGTTGATACTCAAAGTTGAAAAGACATGGGTTTGGATGAGATGCATTCAAGGATTTTAAATGAAGTGAGAGTGGAAATTGCGGGGATATTGGCCACAATCTTTCAGTTTTCCTTCGACTGGGAAGGTGTCAGAAGATTGAAAAATTACAAACATTACAGCCTTGTTCATGAAAGGTTATAAGGAGAAGCACAGCAATTACAGATCAGTATTTGCAGTTGTTGAGAGGTTTTGAGAGATAATTATTCAGGGTAGAATTAGTAGTTACCTGGAAAATGGTGGGTTGATTAGGAAGAATCAGAAGATGAAATCATTTTAAACTAAACTGCTGGAGCTTTTTGAAAAGGTAACAGAAGACTCAATGAGGGTAATATTGTTGAAATGCTGTATATGAATTTCAGAAGATGTTACATACAGTGCCAGAAAACAGACTTGAGAGGAAAGTTATAGGTTATAGAATATAAGGGTCAGTAGCAAAAGATACAAAATTGGATGAATGATTGGAAACAGAGTGTTCATCAATGGATATTTTTCGGACTGGAGAAAGCTTTGTGGTGGAGTTCCTCAGGTGTCAGCATTGGAAACCTTGCTTTTACTGACATATATTAAAAACATATCTTCGTGTACAGGGGGCAATTTCAAAGTTTGCAGAAAATACAAAACTTGGAAGAATTGCAAGCTCTGAGGAGGACAATGTAGAACTCCATAAGATATAGATGAGTTGATGGAATGGGAAGATAGGAGGCAGATGAGTATCAATGCAGAGTTATGAGGTGATACATTTTGGTAGGAAGAACATTGAAAGACAACATAAAATGTAGGCTACAATTCTGAGTAGGGGTGTAGCGCAGAGATGTATATGTGCACAGATCATTGAAAGTTGCAGGAGAGGTAGACAGAGCAGTAAGTAAATGTACAGTATTCTCCACTTTATTAATAGGGGCATAGAGTACAAAGAAACTTAAAAAATAGGAGCATATTAGGTCAACCAGTCCTTCAAACCTGCAACGTCATTCAACATACTCATGGCTGACCATGTAACTTAGTATCTTGTTTTTGTTTTCTCTCCATACCCTTTGATCTCTTTAGCATTAAGAACTACTGAATATCTAACTCCTTCTTGAAAATATTCAATATATTGGTCTTAACCATTTTCAGTGGTAGAGAATAGACTCACCACTTTCTAAGTGAAGAAATTTCTCTTTGGCTCAGTCTTAAATGGCTCGTATATTTTGACTGTGCCCCTAGTTCTGGACTTCCTGGTCATTGGGAACATCCTTCCTTCATTTACCCTGTCTAATACGGTTAGAATTTTATAGGTTTCTATGAGATCTTCCCTCTTTCCTTTAAATTCCAGTCAATGTCATCTGAACCAATCCAGTCTGTCTTGATGCATTAGTCTTGCCATCCCAGTTTTAGTACAAGAATGAAGAGGTGATGTTGAACTTACATAATGCTGGAGCAATGTGTACAGTTCAGGGCTCCACATTGTAAGAAGGATATGAATGTATTGGAGTGAATGCAGAAGCAGTTTACAAGAACGGTTCCAGGAATGAGAAGCTTAAGTTATGAGATTGGATTGAGGAAATTGGGACTGTTTTCTTTGGAGAGAAGAAATCTAAGAGGAGATCTGCTGGAGGTTTTCAAAATCATGAGGGGACTGGATAATGTAGATATGGAGGAACTGTTCATGCTTGTTGTACAAGAACAAGAGGCATAGATTTAAAGTGAGCTCCAAATTAAGCAAGAGAGAATTGAGGAAAAACATCTATATTTAGTGAGTTGTTAAGGTATGGAAAGGTGCTGCCTGAAATTGTGGCATAGGCAGATTCACTTGAGGCATTCAAGAGGGATTGGATGATTATTTGGTCAAAGATAGTGTGCAAGAATATGAGGAAAAGCAGGATATTGGCACTAAGTAATAATCTCATTTAACCAGGCAGTGCAGGCATTTTTGGCAAATTGACTCCTCCGGTGCCATATCACTTTTGTGATTCTTTGTTTAAAAAAAAGTGTGGTTCAATTTAAATCAAGGTTCTAAATCTAAACAGAGCAATTATTGAAGGGTATGAGGAAGAAATTGCCTGTGATGGATTGAAAAAAATACATTAAAGGGTTTGACAGGTGTTAGGTATTAATATTTAAAAAGAATGAATCCTGGATTTTCAAATTCCTATCAGGTAAGAAGTACTCAATAGGAAATGCAACTATCTCATTGCCAACAAGGGACGTTAAAGATAATATTAGATTCATGAAAGTGAAGTAATTCTACAGAAGTTTTTACCGCATCATTTATTGATATGTGGGAAATCCCTGATACAGGTCTAGCTCCCTCAGAGTCAGTTCACAGACTGTCAGAATGTCTGATACGCCTCTTTATCTGTCAGCCAGGGCTCCGTGATTTGACCAGATTAACAGCCTCAATCAGGGAAATCATTCTATGAGGTCCACCTGGCTGACCTTGCTACAATCACTACATCCCTCCCCTTCTGAGTTCAAAGTCCTTTCTCTTATAACGCCTCCTGGTACTGGATCACATTCCACTGACTCTGTGTTGGATACAGGCAGCATGTAACACACAGGAGCTTGCCTCTTGTGCCTGGAGCTTCTCAGGAGAAATTCACTCTCTTCTAGTAGCAAAGGCATTGTTCTTGTGAGATCCACTCTGTCCAGTCTAAGACTCAGAGGTCTCTTCAACCCTTGACGAGAAGGAGAGTCCATTGGGTTCCGATAGTGTTTCTGACTATTCCACGGAGCAGGGCACATTTTGCTTCCACACTGTTTGTGAGTTCATGGCTTTCAGATAGCCTACATTAATGTTTGCTCCTATCGAAACTTATTACATCACAAGTCCTGTTCTTGTGATAACCAAGCCTGTTTTGTATGCAGGGTCATTTTTGCGGTTCCGACACTAAACTTCGTCTCCCCTCAGTATCCGTCTCTCTCACTTGCCCCATCACATCCAGCTATTTCACTTTTGGCAAGACTGGATCTTTCTACATCCAGAGTCTGATATCGTCAGATGTGACTGAAAGTATCCAGAAAATTGGAAACCATTACGGAGTCTTCCAGTGGTGGTACCACCAGTTGTGTATCTTATAGTTGGTGGCGGCTCAATGCATCCACATTTACTACATGGCCTCCAGGACAGTATTTCAACTTTATACGTACTTAGTATTATAGTCCATGTTTTCAGCCTGAAGCTATGGCTGGCACCGCATTGTCCTCTTTAAGTAGACCTGGTAGGGGTTTGTGGTTCATTATTATAACAAATTTATATCCATAAAGCTATTGGTGGAACTTCCTGACACCAAATATGACCTTGAAACTGTCCTTCTTTATCTGGGCATATTTACGTTCTGCATTTGCCAAAATCCTGGATGCAGTGGAAAGGTGTTCCTCTCCATTGGCCCACCAATGAGCTAATACTATCCCAGTACGGTACAGGGAGGCATTGCATGTAAATACCATATTTCACTTGGTATCATAGTGTGCCAACACCTTAGAGGATAATAGCTGTTTCTTCATATCCCTGAAAGCTATGGTTTGGCAACATGACTTTTCCAAGGTTGACACTTTTTTGGGAATTGATGCAAAGGTGCCAGATTGGAGGGTAGGTTATGTATGAATTTTCCTTAATAATTCACCATTCCTAGGAAAGACTTAAGATCCAATACAGACATGGGAGCTGGGACACCTTTGATAACTCTCATTTTATCTGCCAACGGGTGTAACTCCGTCTTGTTGACTCTGCAGCCCACGTAGGTCACTTGGGATGCTGAAACACACATTTTTCCCTTCTCCCTGCCTGGGAGAATCATCTAAGGACTATGTCCACATTTTGGTCTTCCCTGTATTAGCACATCATCTGGATAAATGGTGAACTGTGGTAGCCCCTGTAAAATGGTCTCTATCATCTGCTGAAAAATTGCAAAGACTGATGACCCTAAATGACAACACGACGGTTGGAGGAAGAGCACCTCATCTTCCGCCTGGGAACCCTCCAACCACAAGGGATGAACTCAGATTTCTCCAATTTCCTCATTTCCCCTCCCTCAACTTTGTCTCAGCCGATTCCCTCAAACTCAGCACCGCCCTCCTAACCTGCAATTTTCTTCCTGAACTCTCCGCCCCCACCCCACTCCGGCCTATCACCCTCACCTTGACCTCCTTCCACCTATCACATCTCCATCTCCCCTCCCCCAAGTCCCTCCTCTCTACCTTTTATCTTAACCTGCTGGACACACTTTCCTAATTCCTGATGAAGGGCTTGTGCCCGAAACGTCGAATTTCCTGTTCCTTGGATGCTGCCTGACCTGCTGCGCTTTAACCAGCAACACATTTTCGACCCTAAATGACAGTCTTGTATATTGGTACAAACCTTTATAGAGATTAATTGTAAATACTTCTGGGAATCCTCATCTAAATGCAAGTGCACATGGTTCATATACAACTTCATGAAGGACACCACACCGCCCCCCCCCCCCCCCCCACCGACAGCTTAGAATAGATTAGAATCCCTACTTTGTGGAAACAGGCCCTTCAGCCCAACAAGTCCACACACACCCTCTGAACAGTAACCCACCCAGACCCATTCCCCTATCCTATTGATCTACATTTCCCCTGAATAATGCACCTAACCTACACATTCCTGAACATGGCCAATTCACCTGACCTGCACATCTTTGGATTGTGGGAGGAAACCTGAACACCCAGAGGAAATCCATACAGACAGGTGGAGAATGTTAAAACTCCATACAGACAGTCACTGGAGGCTGAAATCGGAACTGGGTCCCTGGTGCTGTGAGGCAGCAGTGGTAACCACTGAACTACCACTACCCCTGCCCCCCCCCCCGCCACCGCCCCCGGCCCATATAAATCCTCTGTATGAAAGAGTGGGAATTTATCCAGCTCCAAAGAGCAGTTTACTGTTTTTAAATCCCCACAAAGGTGAACCAACCCATCAGTTTTCAAAATCGGTATGACCAGTGCTGGCCATTTCTCCAACTGGATTGGTTTGATGATTCCTTCTCTTTCCAGCCTTCTGATTTCTGCCTTCAATTTTGCCAGAGAGGCAAATGGCACTGAGGGGGCCTTACAGAATTGTGGAATTACGTCCTAGTTGACATGCAAGGTGCCTTGGCTCCTATGATAATCCTAGACCTTCCTGCAAGATTTCTTGGTATTTAATTAAAATTTCACTGAGGCAGCCATTTTCTAATCAAAAAATGTTGAGCCATTCTAGGTAACTTTCTCAATCAATTTTTCCCCATCAAGCTTGGGTACAAGCCTTTGCCTACAATCAGTGGTAACTGAATCAGCTGCTTGTCATAAGACACCGGAAGTCGTACCCTTAATCTGTAATGGTTCCCCAGTATATGTTCACAGTCTTGAGCAAAGTTAAGGGTTGGAGTCCAGAGCGAATTTTGTTGACAATTGGTTCTACGATCACAGAAACAACTGCACTGGTTTTAGGACCTCCATTAGGACCTTTTAATCAGAAATTATTTTGATTTCTACTGATTTAGATATTGCTAAGCAATTTAGCTGTTCTAAACCAGATGTAGGTGGACTTTCCAGAGTGTGCAGTCTCCTGGACTGGCCTGTAAGTTCTCTTACTCAATTTTGGCTAAGTGGGACTCCTTTGCATTCTCAAGTCAATAGACTGGCAGCAATGTCAATGGCCTGCTGGCATGGATCCAGACACAAATTTTAATCATTTGGTTGAACCTTAGCTTTGTTTTGGGGTATTGCTTTGGGCTGACTCAGAATCCCTCTGTTCAAGATATGTCCTGAGTGAGGCTATGCAATTTTCTTCACTCAAGTCGTGTTCCCCAACCTTAGACTGGCAAGGGTGTCCACTTCTATTGGAATACCCTGCAACTCAAATGCTCCATTTGCTACATTTTCCAATGATAAAACCAGTTGTATTGCTTGTTTGAAATCCTTTTGGGCTTCAACTAGTAGGCACATTTGCATGATTACATCATTAATCCCACATACCAACCAATCTCTCAGCATCTCATTAAGGGTTAAACTAATATCACGTGCCTCTGCCAGTCGTTTTAACCTCATCAAAAATTTTGACACAGATTCCCCGATTGTCAACTTGCCGAGTAGTGTCTCAGAATTACAGGAGAGTTGAGGTTGTAATATTCCTGAACCAATCCATCAATGTTTGAAAGGTTTTTGTGTTTGATGCCTCTGAGGCAGTTAGGCTTCTAATAATCAAAAAAGCTGTGGACCCACAATATAATAGGAGAATTACTTGTTGCTTTTCATCTGCCCCAATGTTATTTGCCTGAAAAAGAATAATGCATTCTTTCCATTTTCAGGGCTCAGTCTTCGATGGCAATGTTGAACGAGTCAAGTTCTCTAAATAACAGCATGATGTCTATAATGCTTATCCAAACTCAAAGATGACTTTTGCGAGTGAGTTTCGTCAGGAACATCCCACTCTCGTCGGTACTGTAATAACTCCACTGAAGGCTGGTATCCTGTCACCAAGTCATCCTTTATTTACATGTGGGAAGTCCTTGACACTGTTCCAACTCGTTCAAAGCCAGCTCAATTTCCTCTTTTTATCTGTCAGCCAGGACTCCATGATTGGACTAGATTGACAGCCTCAATTACGGAACTCGTATTCTGTGACGTCCACCTGGCTGATCTTGTTACAATCACTACAGGGAGATGTTTATAACGTTGCTAAAAAGTTGGAAGCCTGAAGATAGGAAGAATTCTAGAATTCAACAAAAGGGTATAACGGAATTTTTACAGAAAGAGAGAATAGAATATGAATATAAAAGTAAGAAACATTCAAAGAATTTGTGATATCTTCAACAGGTATGACATGTATGTAAAAAAGGAAAAAAAATCAGCAAAGAGAATTGTGGGTCCATTCTCAGCGGAGACCTGAGAACATATAATAGGAAATGGAGAAATGGCAGTGACGTTCAACAAGGACTTTGTTTCTGTTTTCAAAGAAAATTCAAGATGTTTCTCTGAATTGTTCAAGTTGCAAGGGTCTATTGAGAGTGGTGCTGAATAAAATTAACATTTGTTTGTTCTAGATAGTAATGCATTCAATTACCTCGTGGTGATTTCTTTGTGCCCCCACATACTTTCTAAATCTACCTGTTTCTCAGCAGCAATTCCTGCTATTTCTCCTATCCCAATCTGTTGCCCCAAGCCCCTTACCTCCTATTTCTTTCTTTTGTCAGGTCTGCTTTATTTGGTTTTCATTTTCATTCCAGATTCCCCAGTTGTCTTGCTCCTGGAACTTGGCCAGGAAATCCCTCATGACTTTCCCCATCAGTTGGCAGTAGTATTTCAGATTTTTAGATGGGCATAATTCTGAAGAGCTGGTTATGATCCCAAAGCATAGTACAAATAGCACTATTTCAAATCTTACACCACTGTGCCGTTGTTTAAGCTTTGGTGACCACCAGTCCATTCACAGGCCCCCCACACCAAACTCGGCCTGTTTTTTTTTCTACATGTTTTCTTCCCTTGGTCTCCTTGCTTTTACTTTCTTTTTCCTTACATCAAGTTGATGGGGTTGTCTCTCTCTTCCCCAGGTTTCTAGAGTCATATAGCTATATAGCATGGAAACTGACTCTTTGGTCTAACTCATCTATACTGAACAAATACCCTAAATAGATCTAGTCCCAATTGCTGCATTTGGCCCATATTCCTCTAAATCCTTCCTATTCATACACCCGTCCAGATGCCTTTTAAATGTGGAAGTCTCCACCACTTCCTCTGGCAGCTCATTCCATACACATAACATCCACTGCATGAAACATTTTCCTATTAGATCCCTTTTAAATCTTTCCCCTCTCCCCTTAAACCTATGTTCTGTAGTTTTGGACTCCCACCCAGGAAAAAGAGCTTGTCCATCCACCTATTCATGTCCCTCATGATCTTATAAACCTCTGCAAGGTCACCCCTCAGCCTTGAAGGTCCAAGGAAAATAACCCCAGCTTATTCAGCCTCTCCCTGTAACTCAACCTTCCAACCCTGGCAATATCCCTATAAATATTTTCTGAACCTTTTCAGGTTTCACAACATTCTTCAGAACAACCAGAATTGCATGAAGTATTCCTAACCAGTGACCTGTATGGCCACAATGTGAAGTCCCATCTCCTATATTCAGTACACTGACCTTCCTTCTTCACTATTCTGTCTATCAGGGACTTAACTTTCAATGAACTATTAACCTGCACTCTAAGATCTCTTTATTTAGCAATATATCCCAGGATTTTACCATTAAGTGCATAGGTCCTGCCACATTTATCTAAATCAAATTCCATCTGACACTCCTCGACCCCATTGGCCCATCTGATCAAGATCTCATTGTATTCTGAGGTAACCTTCTTCATTATGCATTACATCTCCAATTTTGGTGTCATCTGGAAGCTCACTAACCATATCTGCTATGTTCACATCTAAACCATTTGTATAAATAACGAAAAGCAGTGGACCCAGCACTGATCCTTGTGGCACACCGTTGCTTACAGGCCTCTAGTCTGAAAAGCAACCCTCCACCACCACCCTCTCTCTTCTACCTTTGAGCCAGTTCTGAATGCAAATGGCTAGTTCTCCCTGTATTCCACGTGACCTATACTTACTAACAAGTCTACCATGAGGAACCTTGTTGAAGGCATTACTGGAGTCCATTTGGGCATGTCCACCGCTCCGAACTTATCAATCCTTTTCGTTACTTCCTCAAAACACTCAAGTTCGTGAGAGACGATTTCCCATGTACAGAGCCATGTTGACTTCCCTAATCAAATTCCTTGCTTTTCTAAATACAAGTAAATCCTAGCCCTCAAGATTTCCTCCAACAACTTGCCCACCACCAATGTCAGGCTCACTGGTCTATAGCTCCCTGGCTTTTCCTTACCACCTTTTTAAAATAGTGGCATCATATTAGCCAACCTCCAGTCTAATGGCACTCACCTGTGGCCATTGATGATACAAATATCTCAGCAAAGGGTCCAGTGATCGCTTCCCTAGCTTCCCACAGAGTTCTACGGTAGACATGATCAGGTCCCAGGGATTTATCCACCTTTATGCATTTTAACATATCCAACACCACCACCTCTGTAATATGGACATTTTTCAAAATGTCACTATATATTTTGCCACATTCTCTCAGTAAATACTGATGCGAAATACTTGTTTAGTATCTCCCACTATCTCCTGTGGTTCCACACATAGGCTTCCTTGCTGATCTTTGAGGGGCCCTATTCTCTCCTTAGTTACTCTTTTGTCCTAATGCATTTGCCGAATCTTCTTAACCCTATTTGCCAAAGCTATCTCATGTTCCCTTTTTGCCCTCCTGATTTCCCTCTTAAGTATACTCCTACTACCTTTATACTCTTCTAATGATTCATTCCATCCCTGCTGTCTATATCTGATACATACTTTCTTCATATTCTTGACTAGCACCTTAATTTTTCTAGTCATCCAACATTCCCTGCACCTACCAGCCTTGCCCTTCACCCTAATAGGAACATACTATCTATGGACTCTGATTACCTCATTTTTGAAGGCTTCACATTTTCCAGCTGTCCCTTTACCTGCGAACATCTGTCCAACCAACTTTTAAAATTTCTTGCTTGTTACCATCAAAATTAACCTTCCTCCAATATAGAACTTTAACTTTTAGATCCGGTCTATCCTTTTCCATCATCATTTTAAAACTAACAGAGATATGCTCACTGGCCTGAATGTGCTCCCCCACTGACACCTCAGTCACCTGCCCTATTTTCCAAGCCTAGGTCAAGTTTTTCAAGTTCTTGAGTCGGTGCATCTGTACACACTTAACAAATTCCTCTCCATCCAAGCCTTTAACACTGTGGCAGTACCATGTTTGGAAAGTTAAAATCCCCTGCCGTAACATCTCTATTAGTCTTACAGATAACAGATCTCCTCACAAATTTGATCTCAATTTCCTGCTGACTAGTGAACGATATCTAGTACAGTTCAAATAAGATGATTATCCCTTTCTTATTTCTTAGTTACACCCAAATAACTTCCCTGGACATTTTCTCAGGAATATCCTCTCTAGGTACAGCTGTAATGTTATCTCTAATCAGAAATGGTACTCTGCCTCCTCTCTTGCTCCCCTTTCTATCCTTTCTATAGCATCTATACCCCAGAGCATTAAGCTTCCAATCCCGTCCATCTCTGAGCCATGTTTCTGTAATCACTATGATATCCCAGTCCCATGTTCCCAACCATGCTCTGAGTTTGTCTGCCTTACCTGTTATACCTGTTGCATTGAAATAAATGCAGTTTAATTTATCAGTCTTACCTTGCTCTTTGTTCCTGTTTGCCCTGACTGTATGGTTTGTTCCTTTTCTCAACGGTATCAGTCTCAGATTGACCTCTTTCTTCACTATCTCTCTGGGTTCCCCCGCCCTCTCCCCCCATCCCTTACTAGTCTAAATCCTCTTGAGCAGCTCTAGCTTATTTCCCTGCCAGTATATTAGTCCCTTCCAATTCAGGTGCAATCTGTCCTCCTTATACATATTACTTCTACTCCAGAAGAGAATCCAAAGATCCAAAAATGTGAATCTTTTTTCCCTGTATTAGCTCCTCAGCCATGCATTCATCTGCTTTATCCTCCTATTCCTACCCTCAGGAGCCCATGGCACCAAGAATAATTGAGATATGACTACCCTTGAGGAACTCCTTTTTAAATTCCTGCCTAACTTCTTATATTCTCTCCTTATAATCTTGGCTTTTTCTCTTCCTATGTCATTAGTTCCAATATATACAACAACCTACTGCTGGTCACTATGAGAATATTCTGCACCTTCTCCAAGATATCCTTGATCCTGGCACCAGGGAGGCAACACAGCATACTGATATCTCATTGCTACCCATAGAAACGTCTGTCTGTGCCTCTGACTAAAGAGTCTCCTATCACAATTAATCACTTGCAACCTGACCTATCTCTCATTACATTAGAGCCGGTCTTGGTACCAGAAACTTAGCTGTTCATGCTACATTTTCCTGAGAATCCATCACCCCCTACATTTTTCAAAATACCGTACTTGTTTGAGATAGGGGATAGCCTTAGGAGAATCCTACACAACCTTTCTTAAAGATGACTGTCTGTACCCACAGTTTTTTTTAAACCTTCCTGCTTAGCTCCTGTAAATTCCTAAAAATTCCTCATTGCCTCTAACTGCAGCTCCAACTGATCCATGCAATCCAACAGGATTTGCAACCAAACACACTTCTGCAGACATGAACCTCAATAACATGGAAATTCTTCCTCATCTCCCACACTTGACAGGAAGAGCACATCACTCTACTCAAGGCCATCTTTGCACCTTAACAATCTACACACCCAGAAAACAACTGCTCTAAAAACATGCTATAAAGTTTTAAAGTTTAGATTACTTACAGTGTGGAAACAGGCCCTTTGGCCCAACAAGTCCACACCGACGCGCCAAAGCGCAACCCACCCATACCTCTACATTTACCCTTGACCTAAAACTATGGGCAATTTAGCATGGTGAATTCACCTGACCTGCACATCTTTGGACTGTGGGAGGAAACTGGAGCACACCCACGCAGACATGGGGAGAACGTGCAAACTCCACACAGTCACTTGCCTGAGTCGGGAATTGAACCCCGGTTTCTGGCACTGTGAGGCAGCAGTGCTAACCACTGTGCCACCCACTTTTTTTTCTTTCTATAACCTTCCCGTCAATAAAAACATATAATGAAAAAAAGTTACTCCACTCACTGTTATAGATTTACAAAAACAAACACTAACCCTTTAAAACTAACCACTTAGATGTTCACATGATGTGAGCTCCACCACGCACATTTCTCCACGGTCAGCTGTGAATTCCATTATTATTTTCATTGAAACATCCTATCATTTCCTGGAGTCTTTGGCTCATCATTGGCTAGTTCATTGTTTGTTGAAATAGTCCTAAATGTGGTATCCCCACATCTCTTCGTGTGACTTTGGTGTGATTTATGAAATCAAACCCGAGGTCTATCAATTTTACCCATCCTTGTTGGAATCTCAGTATCACGCTTTTACTCTAAAGCATTACTGTGCCTTTTTAAATTTCTTCTTCCTGCAGGAACCACATTCTGAATGATTCGTTAGTAGTGAATCTTACCTATCTACACTGATCATAATAAATAGTTATGTCATAAGAATTTTGCAACCTGAACCCTTGTAATGTTTCAATCCATTTGGTTTATTTGTATTTCCATGCAATTCAGATGATCCCTGCTTCATCATAATGGTGATACTGGTCATTCAGTTGGTTTTGATAAGTATTATTAATCCTGGCATGAGTCTGGATGGTGGCATCTTCCAGTTGACACTACATGAAAGCTGTGTAGTATTTATTGTTTTATAGTTTTCAACTCATTCATAAAAAATCGTTTAGGTCTTTTCCCACCATTTTTGACTGAAATCTGAATTAACAACACTGCGGACTTACCCTATAAATTATTGGATAGGGTCCCACCCACTTGGGTTCAAAGATGTGTTCTCTCTTTAAGTTGTTTAGGATTATGAACATTCCCCCATGTGATACTCAAATGGCCTACCTTTTCAGTTGAAGTACATCTTCATTTGGTGTTGCCTTTTTCCAATGTATTTGGCTATGAATTCATTCATTTTCTGGATATTTTACCATGGATTTCTACTATTTCTGGTTACCAGATCTTGTAGTAGAGTCATACAGCATAGAAACTGGCCGTATAGCTCACCATTTTGCCCGAAACTTCGATTTCCTGCTCCTTGGATGCTGCTTGACCTGCTGAGCTTTTCCAGCACTACATGCTTGACTCTAATTTCCAGCATCTGCAGTCCTCACTTTCACCTTTTGGCTCACCATGTCTATGAGGAGAAAGTGAGGACTGCAGATTCTGGAGATCAGAGCCGAAAATGTGTTGCTGGAAAAACGCAGCAGGTCAGGCAGCATCCAAGGAGCAGGAGAATCGGCGTTTCAGGAATCCTGAAGAAGGGCTCATGCCCAAAACATAGATTCTCCTGCTCCTTGGATGCTGCCTGACCTGCTGCGTTTTTCCAGCAACACATTTTCAGCTCACCATGTCTATGCCAACCAGCAAACTCCAAATACATTAATTCCATTTATCTGCATTTAGAGTCATCGAATCATGGAGATGTACAGCACAGAAACAGATCCTTTGGTCCAACTCGTCCATGCTAATCAGATGTCGTAATCTAGTCCCATCTGCCAGCACTTGGCCCATATTCCTCTAAACCTTTCATATTCATGTACCCATCCAGATGCCTTTTAAATGTTGTAATTGTACCGACCTCCACTAATTCCTTTGGCAGATCATTCCATACATGCACCACCTTTTGTGTGAAAATGTTGACCCTTAGGTCCCTTTTAAATGTTTACCCTCTGATCCCAAACCTATGCCCTCTAAATCTGGACTCCCCCACCCCTTGACTGGATGAGTGGGTGAATGAGCAGGTAAGCAGGAATTCTTAACAGCTGACCCTTTATAGTTTGATAATGGGAGGCATTATCTCTGAGACAGGAGGCCAGTGTTCAAATCCCACCTGCTGGTTTTAATAATTTTTCTGAACAGATTGAGTAGAAAATACCAATAAGGGTTGAAGCCAATGGTACATGGAGTTGCTTCTATGGCTCTGAGGCACATTGGCAATAAGTCCACCCATTGTATGGGATAATTCTCTCAGAAATTTTGTCAGCATCATTTTGAGGGTTTGGATGTCCCTTTCCAGCACCCCAGATGAGTGAGGGTAGTGTGTCACATGTGACTTGTGATCAATTTTCATTAGGTGGTTGAGTTCAAAAAAGGTCTTTCTGGTGAATTGGGAGTCCTGGTCACTGTCAAAGTGGAATGGAAATCCCCATCTGCATAGCACCTCACCCAGTAATAGCTTGGCTGCAGTGAGGACCTTTTTTTTTTACCTGTTTTGATTCATTTAGTGTATTCAAGACTAGGCAGTGTATGTAAGGTAAAGATGTGGTAGGTAGAGGCCCATTAAATTCTATCTAGATGTGTGTCCAGGGAACTTCAGGTGGAGGTGTCTCATGTAACAGTGCTCAGATTGGATTATGCTGGAGATGGGAGACACCTCTGAGTCTTGGCCTTAATGCCTTTCTACAATCTGGATGCCAGATACAGAGTTTGTCCAGGGTGGCTTTTGCTTAATAGTGTTTTCCAATGGGCTGGATGTTTCATAACTTTAACAATTCTTCTGCCATAGTCAGGGGAATACAAGCAATTAGTTGTATGGTTTGAGCACAAGCTTGACATCTTGTGGTCAGCCTGATGCAGATAGGTTGGACCCAAGGTATCAATGTCAGCAGAGGCTGACCTATGATTTCAGATGATTGCAGTGGGATCAAATATTACCTGCAAGGTAGTGAGTTCACTATCCCGATTGACCAACACTATTGGTAACAAGTTGGGAACTGGCAGTTTTATCTGGGTGGAAGCTGTTATTGTGGCTTGTCTAGCTGCCAATCTGCTGCAAGATTACCTTCAGTAAGGGGATCTGGGGAGTGGGAATAGGACCTCAACCTGCCTACAAAACAAGTCTTGTACAATTCCTTAACATCGCAAAAAGGGTTCAGAACTGTTTGAAGTGCAAAAGGGGTTTACCGTCAATGTACAAAATTTATTCCATCCATATAATGGTCATAAAAGCAGGTATAGAAAACTGTAGGCATTGGCAGACCAGATGTTAACACTTTGACAATTAGAAACCTGAAAGGAGTGTAGGCATCTTAGCATGTTGAGCAGAATGTCACTGAATAGTCTTAATTGGTGTAACAAAAACAAAGCTGGAGTGTAATTTACCATCCTTCTGAAATGAGATACATTGATGAAGGTATCTGGTGCTCCCTCGATTTCTCCAGGTAGAGAAATCTATTTGTGGGTAATGGACATTTGTGAACTGGCCCATCATACACAAGAGTCAAAGAGTGTAGTGCTGGAAAAGGACAGCTGGCCAGGCAGCATCCAAGGAGCAGGATAATCAATGTTTCGGGCATATGCCTTTCATCAGGTATCTCCTGCTTCTCAGATGCTGCCTGACCAGCTGTGCTTTTCCAGCACCAACCTCTTCGACTCTGTTCTTCAACATCTTCAAGTCCTCATTTTCTCCATTATACACGAGATGCTGAAGTAAGTAGTCTGTTTATGTATTACCCCTGAGTTGCATTGGGTCAATCCCAGTGTCCAAAAGCTTATTTGGGCAGACAATAGCCTGAGCAGGAGATTCAGAGGAGTATGTAGACTACAGAATATCACCTTACTAAAGCCTGTGCAGTGAGTAAAATGCTTGATAGCTCAAAATGTAGTTAGCAAATGTCTCTCACAGGCAGAGAAAGTCATTCAATTTCTCTCAGAATTCAGGGGGCAAATATGATGGGAGCAGCCTCCCCTCACTTTCCTCTCATGAAACAACTGCCAGAATTTTACTTAGAGAGCCTTTAGTCCCTTTGGACCCTTTAGAATTTTACTTACAGACCCTTAATTCCAACCAGTCCATGGTGACCATAATTCCAAATTAAACTAGTCCCACCTGCCTACGCTTGGCTGATATTCCTCCAAATATATCTTTTTCACATAATTATCTTAATGTCTTTTTAATGTAGCTATACCTGCATCCATCACCTCCTCTGGAAGTTCATTCCACATACGAACCACTCACTTAATAAAAAAGTTGTCCCTCGTTTTTTATAAATCTTCTCTCATCTTAAAAATATGCCCCCTAGTCTTGAAACCTCCCACCTTAGAGAAAAGACACCTGCCATTCATGATTTTATAAACCACTGTAAGGTCACCTCTCAACCTCTTACACTCTAGGGAAAAATAGTCCCAGCCTATCCAGTCTCTCCTTATAGCTCAAAGCCTCCATTCCCAGCAACATCCTGGGTAAATCTCTTCTGAACCTCTCCAGCTTAATAATATCCTTCCTATAACAGGGAGACCAGGACTGAACACAGTGTTCAGAAACTGCCTCACTAACATCCTGTATGGTCTCAACATCATGTCCTAACTTCTATACTCAAAGGTCTGAGCAAAGAAGCCAAACAAGTTAAACGCCTTCATAATCACCTTATCTTTAGGTGTTCCAATCTTCAAAGAATTACGTACCTGAATTATGTATTTGTAGCTCTAGCTTCCATCTGAAAGGCCTTGTCTGTGTTAGGAATTTTTTTTTAATTTCAAAGATATACTTTATTCATAGAAGAATCTTTGTATACATAGTTACTGAAGCAGTTCTGTACAGTCTTTGCACATTAAAAACACAAACATTGGAATTTGGCATTGCCTGCTGTTGAAAAAAAACCCATGGTATTTCTTGCTTGTGCAGGACAATATTTACATACATTTGAGGCACCAAGAGGGTCTGATAATGAATGGACTCTCATTATACTTTGCAGAAATACCTTAAACAGTGATCTTTCCCCACTGTGCCTTGGCAGCAGTTGCTAGAAGCTTTAATGCATTCCTTAGTATGTAGTCCTGGCCCTTGGAATGTGCCCGTCTGCAACACTCGGTTAAGGTCAACTCCTTGCATTGGAAGACCAACAAGTTTTGGGCAGACCAAAAAGCATCTTTCATTCAGTTGATGGTGCAGTTGATGTTTGTCTTGGTGTGCGTCCCGGGGAACAGTCCGTAGAGCACAGAGTCCTGCCTCACAGAGCTGCTCAGGATGCACCTCATCAAAAACCACTGCATCTCTTTCCAAACTTCCTTTGCAAAGATACATTACAGCAAGAGATGTGTGACAGTCTGTTCCCCCATGCAGCTTCTTTGAGGGCAGTATATAAAGGATCAAATAAGGTAGTGCCCTCACCACCAGCAAAGCGATGTCTTGTGTTTGTTGGAAAGTTCTGGCAATGAGGCATTCTGCTAAATCATTTTACCTGACAGGATCAACCATCTCCTTTTCATGTAAGGTCTTGAGAATGCTTCATGTTGACCACTGCTTGATGGACTTGTGGTCAAAGGTGTTTTCCTTTCCAAGGTTTTCCATGAGGGACAGGTGATATGAAATGATCCAACTACTTGGAGCATTCTGTGGCAGCGAAGCCAGGCCTATCCTTTATAATGTCTCTAAAAATCCTCTCCAATAATTTCCCTACCACTGGTATAAGGCTTATTGGCCTATAATTTCCTATATTACTTCTTTGTTCCTCTTGAACAACAATGGCTTTTCTCTGGTCTTCTGGGACCTTGGCTGTGGCTAAAGGGGATGCAAAAATCTCTGCAAAGGCCTCAGCAATCTCCTCCTTTGTTTCCTTCAGTGTCCTGGGATAGATCCTATCAGATCCTGGGGACTAAGCTACCTTAATGATTTTCGAGGCACCCAACACGACCACCTCAATATCAACATGCCATAGAAATCAACAAACCCCTAACTAAACATATCATCATCTTTGTCCTCTTGGTGAATACTGATGCAAAGTACCCATTAAGGACTTTATAGCATTCCACTGGCTCCACACTTACATTCTCTTGCTTGTCCTTGAATGGATATACCCTTTCTATTATTACCCTCTTGCTCCTATTATATAGACAAAATGCCTTCATCCTACTTGCCAAGGATATTTTCTGCTTTCTTTATAATCCTCAAGGTTCTGTTTCCTAAGTCTCACACATGCTTCTTTTTTCTTTTTGACAAACTTAATATATCTCTTGTCATCCAGGGTTCTTGAATCTTGCTTTACATTTCTTTCATCCTCACTTGCTGGTCCTGGATCTGGTCAGCTGGCTTTTTCAAGACTACCACATGCCAGATTAGATTATTTACAGAGTGGAAACAGGCCCTTTAGCCCAAGTCCACACTGACCTGCCGAAGCGCAACCCACCCAGACCCATTCCCCTACATTTATCCCTTCACATAACCCTATGGGCAATTTAGCGTGGCCAATTCGCCTAACCTGCACATTTTTGGACTGTGGGAGGAAACCGGAGCACCCGGAGGAAACCCACACAGATGTGGGAGAATGTGCAAACTCCACACAGTCAGTTGCCTGAGGCGGGAATTGAACCCAGGTCTCTGGCACTATGAGGCAGCAGTGCTAACCACTGTGCCACCATGCCACCCACAAATGTGGATCTACCTTCAAACATCTATTTCTAATCCAATTTTTGAAGATCCTGTCTAATACTGTCATAATTAGCCTTCCCCCAATTTATTCTTTTCAAAAGCTATCTTAAAACCTTCGGAATTACAATTACTGTTTCCAAAGTGCTTCCCTACTGAAACTTAAATCACTTAGCCAGGTTGAATCTCCAGTACAAGGATTAAAATAGCCCCTTCCCAAGTTGGACTATCTACATATTATTTCAAGAAACCCTCTGGATTGAACCTAGCAAATTCTGCGACCACAAAATCTTTCTAAGACCATCTTACATACCTGTTCCTCTAATTCCTGCTGGCTATCGGGTGGCCTATAATATAACTCCATCATAGAGACTACACCATTCTCATTTTTAAGTTCTACCCATATTGTATTGCTGGATGAGCTCTTCAAGATGTCCTCTTAACATAGCTGTACCTTGTCCTTAATCAGTAATGCAACTCTCTCACCAATTTTACATCTCCATCTCACCTTAAATCTTAAATCTTAACCATGGAACATTGAGTTACCAGTCGTGCCCTTCTTTTTCAATACAGTTCCTGTAATAGCTACCACATCATAGTCCTATGTACTAATCCAGGCTCTAAGCTCACCTGCCTTACCTGTTATATTCCTTACATTAAAATAAATACACTTCAGACTACCAGTCCTGCTGTGTTGATTAACCTGGTCCTAGAACAAAGAACAATACAGCATAGGAACAGGTACTTTCACTCGCCAAGCCTGTGCGGACACATTTTGCCCTTCCATACAAAAACTGTCTTCACTTACAGAATCTGTATCCCTCTATTCCTTTCTTATTCATGTGTTTGTACAGGTGCTTCTTGAATGCTGCTATTGTGCCTGCTTTCACCACCTCCTCTGGGAGTCTGTTCCAGGCACTCACCACCCTTTGTGTGGAAAACTTGCCTAAAACATCTCTTTTAAACTTGCCCACCTTCACCTGAACCTGGGTCCCTTTCGTAATAGACACCTCCACCTTGGGAAAAAGCCTCATACCTTCCACTCTACCCATACCATTCACAATCTTATAAACTTCTATCAAGTCACTTCTCAAGCTCCTGCATTCTAGTGAAAACAAACCCAATGTATCCAATCTTTCCTTGTAGCTAAAATCCCTCACTAGGGAACATCCTGATAAACCTTTTCTGTATCTCTCCAAAGCATCCACACCCTTATGGTTGTGTGGTGACCAGAACTGTGTGCAATATTCCAAGTGTGGCCTAACTAAAGTTTGAGGAAGCTGCAGCATAACTTGTTTATCTTTATACTCGATGCCCCTTCCAATGAAAACAAGCATGCCATAGGTCTGTCTTACGATAGCAACCCGTAGAGTACAGAGTCCTATCTCATAAAGCTGTGCAGGATGCACTTCAATAAAAACCACTGCATCTCTTTCCAAACTTCCTTTGGAAAGTTACATTCCATCAGGAGATGTGTGACAGTCTGCTCCCCCCTGCAGCCTCTTTGAGGGCAGTATATAAAGGATCTCAAAGGTAATGCCCTCACCACCCTATCTACCTGCGCTACCATCTTCAGCGATTTGTAGACCTGCACACTCAAATCCCTCTGCATATCAATACTCAAAAGGGTTCTGCTATTCACTGTATAATTTCCTTCTATACTCGACCTTCAAAATGCATCACCTCAAATTTGTCTGGTTTAAATGCTATCTGCCATTTTCCCGCCAGTGTTTCCAACTGATCTATATCCTGTTGTATCCTCTGACAATCCTCCTCACTATCTGAAACTCTGCCAATCTTTGTATCATCCTCAAGTGTACTCTTTAGACCAGCCACATTTTTCTCCAACTGATCCATGTGGAACATGAACAGCAGCGGTCCCAGCACTGATCCCTATGGAACACCACCAGTCACAACCCTTCATTCCAAAAAAGCATCCTTCCACCGCTACCCTCTGTCTCCTATGACTAAGCAAGTTCTTTATCCATCTTGCCAGCTTACCACTGATACCATGTGACTTCATCTTCTGTACCTGTCTGCCATGAGAGAACTTATCAAAGATTTTACTGAGTCCATGTAGACAACATCAACCACTTTTGCCTCGGTCAATCATCTTCATCAACAATCCAAACAACTTGATCAAGTTGGTAAGGTACAACCTCCCTGTACACAAAACCATGTCAATCTGCTTCTAAATGTGTATAGATCTTATTCCTGAGAATATTTTCCAATTATTTCCCTGCCACTGATGTGAGGCTCACAGGCTCGTAACTTCTTGGATTATCCCTGTCACTCTTCTTAAACAATGGGATAACATTGGCTATTCTTCAGTCCTCTGGGTCCTCATCTGTGACCAAAGAGGATACAAAGATGTCTATCAATGCTCCAGCAAAAATCCCATCAGGATCCATGGACTTATCTACCTCAATACTTTTTAAGACACACAACATTTCTTCCTTTTCAATAGCAACCTGGCTTAGGAATTTGACACTCCCTCCACCAATTCCTTCTGTTTGGTCAATACTAATACAAAGTATTTGTTTATGACCTCACCTACCTCCTCTGGCTCCATATACAGATTTCCTCCTTTGTCTTTGAGTGGGTCAACTCTTTCCCTGGTTACCCTTTTGCTTTTTATATATGTGTAAAAAGCCTTTGAATTCTCTTTTATCCTGTTTGCTAATGACTTCATGACTTTCTTAGGGCAGTCCATAGCTGAGAGACACAAAATGGCCGACAAGTGGTTGAACAAGATTAAAAATCTGATCCAGCATTTAAGTGATATCATGAGTTGATACAATGGTGCCTTTGTTACAAATTTAAAGATTTGTAACAAGCATCGAAAAGAAAAGTACGTTCCCATAATTACAAACACAGATAAATTAATGGGATTATGGCTTGTAAAATCTAATGGATCCAACAAATTCAATAATATGTGATTATTGTAACACAAAACGTATAAAACTACTGTATCTTATTGTGAAAGTCAGAGCGTGTCATTGACCGCTCTTCCGATCTGAGCCAAAGATTTGGGGGATAGTTGTGTCCTCATGTCAAGGCCAGATTTGGAAGTAGTCTCTGGCTCGCTCCCTACGTGATGTGGTGACGCTTGAATTAAAAACTGCCATGTGCCTGAATTATGCCTGCCTCTTGAGTCTTTGTCCCTGGTCTGGGGTTTGCACCTATAACTCTTCTAAGCCCTACTAATTCCTTGTTTAAGTTCTTTCCTACTTCCCTTATATACTTTGAGGGCTTTGTAAGTTCTGATCCTCCTTACCTTGCATATGCTTCATTTTCCTTTTTAACTAAGGCCATAACATCCTGGTCATCCAAGGTTCACATAACTTGCTATACCTATCATTCATTCTCGCAAGAACATGCCGCTCCTGAGCTCTTATCAACTGCTGTTTGAAATGCTTCCATATGTTCGATGTGGATTTCCCCTCAAATAGCCACCTCCAATCAACATTCTTCACTTCCTGCCTAACATTGTTGTAGTTTGCCTTCCCCCAATTTAACAACTTTACCCGAGGACTGCTGTTATCACGAGTATCTTAAAACTCACTGTATTATGGTCACTACTCCCAAATTCTCCCCACTGAAATGTCACTCACTTGGCTGGGCTCATTTCCCAAAACCAGGTTCAGTATAACCTTTCCCTGGTTGGACTGTTTATATACTGTGTCAAGAAACCTTCCTGAATGGTCCTTCCAAATTTTGCCCCATCCAAGCCCCGAGCACAAAATGAGTCCCAGTCAATATGTGGGAAGTTAAAATCACCCACCATAACAGCCTTATTGTTTTTACATCTTTCCAAAAATCTGTCCATATAATTCTCTCCTCTAACTCCCGTCAGCTGTTGGGAGGCCTGTAATATAGCCCCAGCATTGTGATTTCACCTTTCCTGTTCCTGAGTTTTACTCATATTACCTCATTGCATGAGTCCTCAGATGTATCCTCCCTCAGTACAGCTTTGAGATATTCCTTTACCAGTAATGCAACTCCCCCACCCCTTTTACATCCCCTTCTATTACACCTGAAACATCTTAATCCTGGGACATTCAGCTGCCAGTCCTGTCCCTCTTTCAGCCAAGTCTCCATAATTGATAATTCCAAGTACCAATCAAAGCTTTAAGTTCATCTACCTTGCCTATTATACTTTTCAGCCAAGAGAAAGAGAGGACTGCAGATGCTGGAGATCCGAGTCAAGAGTGTTGTGCTGGAAAAGCGCAGCAGCTCAGGCAGCATCCGAGGAGCAGAAGACTCAACATTGTGGGTATAAGCCCTTCATCAGGTATTTGTTTCGGTTTCTATGTTGCCATCAATTTCTGCATATACTACTACTCTGGTTCCCATCCCCGGCTACACTAGTTTAAACCCTCCCCAACACACAATCTTTTCAGCCACATGTTAATCCGATATATCCTGCTGTTTCTACTCTGACTAGCTTGTGGCACTGGTAATAATCTTGAGTTAACTACCTCATTCATTTTTTTTAACCGATGTCATTTGTACCAACATGTATCACGATCACTGTCTGTTTGTCCTTCCCCCTCAAAAATCTGTTGCAACTGCTCTGAAACATCCAGAACCATAGCACCAGGGAAGCAATACACCAAATTGTCTCTCGTTTGTGGACAAGAAACATCTATACTCTCTTTATGATTGAATCCTCTGTTAACAATAGCATTTCTATGCTTATTTCTCCCTCCCTCTGCAGCAGAGCCAACCATGGTGCCATGAATTTGGCTGCTGCTGTTATCCCAAGAAGCTGTTCCCCTCAACAGTATATCTGTTTTGCTAGGCTATCGTACAGGAAATTGCTACACCACCTCTTAGTCCCCTGCTCTTCCTGGTGGTCAATCATTCCCTTCCTGCCTGTGGAATCTGAGTCTGCAGTGTGACCATCTCTCTATATGTAGTATCCATGATACTCTCCTCCTTGTGAATGCTCTACAGTGTGCAGACATCGCCACAATCTGAAACTCAAACTTCCAGCAGCTGCTTTTCTGAATCCTTTCAAGTTTCACAACATCTTTTCTTGTCTCCGTTCTATCAGAAAGATGTTGTGAAACTTGAAAGGGTTCAGAAAAGATTTACAAGGATGTTGCCATGGTTGGAAGATTTGAGCTATAGGGAGAGATTGAATAGGCTGGGGCTGTTTTCCCTGGAGCATTGGAGACTGAGGGGTGACCTTATAGAGGTTTATAAAATCATGAGGGGCATGGATAGGATAAATAGATAAAGTCTTCTCCCTGGGATGGGGGAGTCCAGAACTAGAGGGCATAGGTTTAGGGTGAGAGGGGAAGGATCTAAAAGAGACGTAAGGGGCAACTTTTTCATGCAAAGGATGGTACGTGTATGGAATGAGCTGCCAGAGGAAGTGGTGGAGGCTGGTACAAGTGCAACATTTAAAAGGCATCTAGATGTGTATATGAATAGGAAGGGTTTGGAGGGATATGAACCAGATGCTAGCTGATGGGACTAGATTGGGTTGAGATATCTGGTTAGCATTGATAAGTTGGACTGAAGGGTCTGTTTCCATGCTATACATCTCTATGACTATGACTATGTTGCTGGAGACACCTCTTGTAGACCTGCAGGTCCAGGCACATCAAGCAAAAGGAGCTGTTTACGATTTGGAGCTCTCCTACTATGTCCTACCCCTTTAATGTAATCCTCACAATGTCAATTATTTTTAATACTAAGTTGAAGCTGCTTATGCTCTCTGCTCTGATAACAATTTCTCAAAACCTACCTGCTACTGGCCAGCAACAGTTTCCAGAAGATGTTTAGGCTTAGGCTGCTTTATCCACTGGAACGCTTGGTGCCAACCTTCCTGTCACAATGTTCTGTCTCCTCTTCTCTGAGCCACGCCTCTCTTTTTTTTCTGGTTAGAGAAGGAAGGAGTAATGGAAACACAACAGTATTGTTGTGTTTGTGTCGTGTTTGAGGCTGACCATAACTTAATACCAGGTTCTTCCACGATGCCCTTCACATGTGTACTGACTGTGGAGTCCACTCTCAGAACTTTTTTTAAATTTCAAAATATAGTTTATTCATAAAAACTCTTTGTATGCATTGTCACAAAGCAGTTACGTTCTGTACAGCTGCATATCAAGTAAATAAAAATGTTAGACTTTGACTCTATTCAAAAAAGCCAAAGACCTCTCTTACACATAATATACTAATATTTACATATATTTGAGGCACTGGGAGGGTCCAATAACTGAGTTATTTACCTTCTGCAGGAAGACCTCAGACAGTGGTCTTTCTCCACTGTGTCTTGGCAGCAGCCGCTCCACATTTTATTGTGTTCGTGAATACAAAGTGCTGGACCTTGGAATGTGCCGGTCTGCAACACTCAACACAAACCACTGCATCTTCCTCCAGACTTCCTTTGCCAAGTAACGAGATGTTCAAGGACAGCATGCAGTGGTGCAGACTGACTGGGTGTACATAAAAGATCTCAATGAAATCCTCTTCATACCACCAGCAAAGCAATGTCTTGTTAGAAATTTCTGATGTTGAGGCATTCCTCCCAGTGACTTTGACAGTCTGCTGAGGGAACCATGTGACAGGATCCTCCCTCTCCTTTTCCCTCAGGGTCTTGAGGATGCTGCGTGCTGACCACTTCCTGATGAACTGGTGGTCAAAGATGTTTTTCTTTGAAAATTTCTCGATGAAGAACGAGTGAAACAGGATGGTCCAACTACCCGGAGTGTTCCATGGCAGCAAGGCCCGTCCCATCCTTCGCAACACCAGCGACAGTAGAACCTCTGTATTTAGTGACACTTGGTGTTTACATTTCGAGGGTCTACGTATGACTTGATGCAACCACACACAAAGCAGGCCATCAGGATGAGGGCAATGTTGGGTGTGTTCTTCAGAGTTTTGTACATGAAGTCCCTGCAGACTATGTTAGGCTTCCAGATGAAATGGAATATGGCTTGGCTAACAGAAACAGCACAGTTTTGGAGAATGCATCAGACCTATGCCACATACAACAGCAGAGAGAGTGCCTCACCCCTAAAGACCAAGATTTTGCTCACAATGGAGAGGAGAGGTCCTCCAAAAAGGCCAGTTTGTTTGACAGTGAGCTTCTCCCAAGATTTTGTGCATGCCCAGCCCCTCCAAACCATATTCCCAGCATCTTCAGGTAATCTGTCCTGATAGTGAAGAAAATGAAAGGTCGGACAGTCCAGTTCCCAAAAAACATGGCCTCACTCTTGCTTCAATTTACCTTGGCTCCCGAGGCCAGTTTGAACTGGTCACAGATGCTCATGGGTCTGCACACTGACAGCGGATCTGAGCAGAAAATGGCAACATCATCCATTTATAGTGGGGCTTTGACCTGCTGTCCTCTACTGCCTGGAATAGTCATCCTTCTCAAGCTCACATCCTCCTGTTGGACTCAGCAAAGGTTCTATACAACATACAAACAGGACAGAAGTAAGTGGGCAGACCTGCATGATTCCGCATCTGATCGGGATGCTTTCTGATTCCCATCCAAGAACTGAAACTGTGCTAATGATGTTGATGTAGAGTAGTTGGATCCAGTTGTAGATTCCCTCCCCATTTTGTGGAGCAAGTCTCACATGTATGAGTGCTATATCCTGTCAAACATTGGTGAAGCTGGCATTCACCGCCACCATCTGCACAAAAATGATCATATCTATGAAGAGCACAAGGCTCTCAGAGATCATGCTGACCCACATAACACAGGTTTGATCACTGATTCCAGAGCAGACCTGACCTGGTTGGTCATAACCTTCGACAAGATTTTGTAGTTTGCATTCAGTAATGATATTGGCCACTAAATTATAATTTCCTCCCTCTCTCTCTTTTGCTTGTAGATGAGAGTGATGATAAATGTCCTCATGGTACCTGCCAGAAGCATACTGTCATATACCTCCAGCAGGTCCTGGCCAATCAAGTCCCATAGTGCCGAATACAACTTTCCTGGTAAGTTGTCACTTCTAGGAGTTAGATTCATTTCTAAAGAGTCGAGGACCTTGGTCACGTCCTCCAGCCTCTCTTGCATGCTTTCATCTAAGACCTCCGTGATAGAGAACAGGAATGACTGGGAGGCTGTGCCATTGGAGGCTTCAAGCCATAATGACTGGCATAAAATGATTTGCTGATTCTCAGGATGTCAGATTGAGATGACATTACTGAACCATCTTCTTCCTTTAGGCTGCTGAGCATAGAGCTCTCATTGTGCACCTTCTGGAAGAAGAAATGCAAGCACATCTCATCTTGTTCCATGGTGCAGACTCTGGACTGGAAGATGATCTTGGAAGTTTCTGAGGCAAAGACTTCCGGGAGATCTTCATGACATCAACCCCTATCTTCTGCAGAAGGAGTAGGTTCTGCAGGCTTTTCTGGAGTTTTGTCCACCTCTATCTTGCCTTCTGAATACCTTTGAGGATGAAGAACCTCTTGATGCTACCCCTTGACTGTTATCCACCAGTCCACTGGAGACTCAGGTGGGCTTCACGTTTCTCCAATGTATATAACACCTTTTGAGTTCCTCAATGTTTTCTGGGGTCAACAATTTCATGTTCAGCTCTACCTTCCCTTGCCAGTCTGCTGGTCATGCTGTATGTGACATTTGGAGGCAGTGGTCTGAGAAGAACACTGGCTTGACTTTTGTGGATCTGACCGTGAACGTGCCGGATGCAATCAGAAAATCTATCCTTGAGTGGATAGACACATCTGGCCGCAACTAGGTGTATCTACATTGTGCTCCATCTGTCTGCAGGGATGCTGAAATGTTATACAGCCTGGTGATGATTCATTTGCAGACTCTGGCCATAATGACTGGCTTGGATGTCACAAGCAACAATGGGAGCTGTTGCAGGGTGACCAGCTGCCCATTCTTTACCATCAAGGCGTACATATTGATTAGTTTCAGCGGATGACATATACTACAATTTCGGACCCCACCTACTTAACTTCAGAGATGGTGAAGTTTCTTCCTCAACAGAATTTCCTGGCTGGAGGAATACCTGTCACATCCCCTGACCAAATCAAAGGCCCATGGGCCATAAGGTCCATATCTCATACTCTTGCAGAAACAGGAAGTCTTCTTTGAAATTGGCCAGGTAAGCCAATGTGGAAACATTGCATTGCAGATTTAATGCTACACCTGTTAATAGTGCCAATTTTATCACCTATTTTAATAGTTTATGGAATTACCGAATGTTCATTCACTTGCAGTCTTGTCACTGAGGTACTCCCTCATCCCCGTAGTGTGGGTAAATTTTTGAACACTCTCAGCACTGAGGTAGCTGTCCTGTTTGTCCTTGGGGGGGGGGGATTTCTCTGCTCTGGTGACGTCAGGGCAAGAATGAAGCTAGCAGGGCCCAGTTCTGAGTCTGACAGAGGGACTGTCAGAGAGTCACTGCTCCTAGTTGCCTGGAGCTGTGATGTGGTGGGTACCCCTTGGTTCCTGATGGCTGGTGATTGGGCTTCACTGGGCCCCTCGGGACGCCTGGCATTTCTGGGTTAGCGGGTGCTGCTGTCCTTCTCCCCCATGATATTCTGTCTTTTTTTTTGTTGATGACCATATCTCAGTATGTATTTATTGTGAGAGGAGCTGCTGGTGCCAGCATAATGCAGCTGCCTCTTTCCATTTCATTGTGGGGCTTCGGGGGGCCTGACATGTTTCCTTTTGCTAGTTATTTCTCACATTGCTTCATGATCCTGAAAGTCACATCGAAATAGCCCCCGCTGGGGAAATCCTACAGACAGAAAATAATTGCTGCTTGGAACCTTCAGCAATGCAGGAGAACTCTTTTCACGAAATAGGTCTGGTTGACTGGCAATTCTTCCTCCACCTTCATCACAGTCACTGGCTGGAGGTATGGGTGCTGGAAAAGTCCATGGCTCTGGTTGACTGGTCAATCACTGAATTGGTGTTAGGCTGAAGCCAGCATAAAGTTCTACCAAATGTAGCTCAGCTCAACTGTTGATCTTCCAGGTTCTGCTCACAACCCAGTGAAGAGACGTCTACTCCCAGAATGCAAACAAGTGACATCTCAGCACCCTCTGGTCCTATTCTTTCCTCCTACTTGACTTATTTCAGATAGCCCCTCTCTTCTCTTTAAATGCTCCAAATGCTGACCTATTGTTCTAGTTCCCACCTGACTGCCACACTAATTTAAACCTTTCCGAGTAGCCCTGCAAGGATATTGATGCCCCTCCAGGTTAGGTGTAACCTGTCTTCCTTGTCCAGGTCCATTGGTCCAGGAAAATATTCCACTAATCCAGATACATGAATCTTTCCTTCCTTCACTAGTTCCTTAGCCATGCATTCAACTATATAATCTTTGTAATTCTGGCCTGACTAGCATGTGGCACAAGATGTAATCTAAGATTACAATCCTAGAGGTCCTTCTTTTCAGCTTCCTACCTAACTTCCTAAATTCCCCATGCAGGAGCTCATCTCTTTTTCTGCCTATGTCATTAGTATAAATATGGATGGCAACCACTGGTTGCTCACCTTTCTGTTCAGAATATCCTGTGCCCACTCAGAGACATCCTTGACCCTGGCAGCAGGGAGGTAACACACCATCCTGGAGTCTCATTTGTGACTGCAGAAACACCTGTCTGTGCCCTGACTATAGAGTCCCCAATCATTATCACTGGTCTAACCATCGACTCTTCCTGGTGTACAACAAAACCAGTTGTGGTGCCACTGATGTAGCTGCTGCTGTAGGTTTTCCCCAAGAGGCCATATCCCCCAACGGTATCCAAAACAGTACATCTGTTTCAGAAGGGAATGGCCACAGGAGTCTCCTGCACTTACTACCCAGGCTTACTAGGTTTCCTGATGGTCACCCAACTCTTTTCTATCTGTGTAGCCCTCAGTAGTGGCGTGACCAACTTATTAAATGTGCTACCCACAAAGCTGTCAACCTCATGGATGCTCAATGGTGAGTCTGTTGCATCTCCAAGGCTCCATGCAAATCAGGAGCTGCAGCTGAACACACTTCCTGCATACGTAGTCATATTACCATGGACATTGGAAATGTTCCTGATTTCCCACATATTGCAGGAGGTGTATTCCATGGGGCTGAGTTCTCTTGCTATTTTGAACATTACCAAATACAGCCAATTATCCAGGAACCGATTACACAACCTTACACACTATTCACCAAAATCAGATTTCTCACTCTTACTCTCTACTCTTAACAAACTACAATGACAGAAGTATGTACATTATATTTTACTTCCCTTCTGACACGACTCACTCAGTCTCTAAACATGGTCCCTGAGCAGCCAAACTTATGTCATTTTTTGAGTCATATCATCAGCTCCAGAGCTCCGCCTCAGGATTGAGCTTCACTATGTTGTGTTGTGCAGTGCTGACATCTCTGCACTGACTGACCCCACTCCTCAGTCAGGTATGTATTTAGTAGCTCCTGCTGCTGTTCACTCCCAGGTTTGCTTTGCTGTGCTGTGCTAACATTGTTGCAGTGACTGACCCCGCTGCTCAGGTATTTTTTTCTGGTGCACAATGTAGCACAGTGTGGCACACCCTGCTGGGCTGTTTGCCACCATTACTGCTTCTATACATAGTAATTGAATGTATTATTCTATATCACGTGTAGTTTGCTTTTTTAGTTTTAATACACTAGTTGTCTCTATGCATTGACTATTTTTACATATTTCTGCATAGATTTTATATTGAACCAACTTGTAATATTTTATTATTTTTAACTTGCTCCATGTAATCACTGTGAGTCACACATTAATAATTGGTTTTTTGACTCTTGAACTCTCCTGATCATTCAAATGTATCAGTTAGACATTTGGGATGATACTAATCGTTATGGCATGATATAAATATCATCTGAGCAGACAGACAAATTACTTTGTGGTGCCTCATTATCTTAGAAGAAAGCTATAAATTTAACAAAACAACAAGGATTGGTTTAATGGAATAGATGGTCCCAGAAATGACAGTCAGGAGATAACAGGAAGTTATGACCATCACCCTTAAGAAGCTTTATTGTATTATACTAATTTGTATAGTAAAGCATTATTTGTTTAAAACCATGAAATGCTGTGGCTTCATTCTTTTGGTCTCCAATTTTGCCTTCTTCAAAAATAAAGGTTATTGTTGCCTCACCAAATCTCAAGCATGATTTGGTGATCTTGTCCATGATCATAACAGTAAACATAGTAGTGTTGGCAAAACTGTGCATCCTTTTGGCTGTTGATAGCAAGTAAGATTCTAATCATATTCACTTACAAAACACTGTACATGTTAAATGTAATTCTGCAATTGGACAATATTTGTTACATAGTGCAGAATGTGCAAAGATTTATCCTGGGAGCCAGTTTAGAATTGTCAATTGAGCTCACAGTACAGCAGACTTGTGTATACTGGAAACCTCATACATTCATAAAATAATGTGTGTATGCATTGCACCTGTTTGAACTAAACAAAGTAGGTGATACTCATTTGCAGGTTAATTTCTAAGGGCAATATCCTGATCAATCAGTCCACCCGCCTGATTTTAAAATTTAAATAATGTCTGGCAGTTAACTGTCAAATAGCTTTAACTGAAGCATTTTTCATCGAAACACCTCCACCAATTGGAGTCCATTTGCTTGCCAGTCACCACTCACCTTTCATACAGTATAAATGTTAATTTTCCTCTTAAATTGGTATTTCTTTCATTTTTGTCCTGATAAGTGCAAGATGAAAACTTGCATTAAATTGTGCTTTTTCTTGAGCTTTGTATTATCAAACAGTTGGTTTATGTTTTGTTTCCTTTCCAAAATTGTGGTTTTGAAGTAGCAATTTCAGCTAAAAAGGAATTTCATGGTGAGTATTGTTACAAGAGTTCTATATTACAAAAGCGGTTAAATTAAATAATGCTATCATAAATATACATTATAAGCTTACCTTTTTACCTATTTTTCCGAATCAATTTATTCAAAAATATTATGATACAACTCTGGAGCTGGTGGGATTTGAATCAAGATCTCTTAGTAAGTTATGACCATCACCCTTAAGAAGTAATAGGTAAGGACACAACTACTGCACCACAAGAGGGCTCTCTAGGTATGTGATTTGAATTGTGATTTTGATCAGGGTTGAAATCTAAATCTAATAAGCAATGGAATTTTTTTTTAAAAGCAAAGAAACAAGCTGACATATTGGATAAGAAACAATGGCTGTAATTTTTCCTCACCTAACTATGGTCAAAATGAAAGGTGATATGAAGCAAAATTGTCAATGGTGACATGGTGGTTAGTATTGCTGCCTCACAGCACCAGGGACCCAAGTTTGATTCCAGCTTTGGATGACTGTATCGGGTTTGTGCATTCTTCCTGATTCTGTGTGGGTTTCCTTCCACAGTCCACAGATATGTTAGATGAATTGGTCATGCTAAATTGCCTCATAGTGTCCTTGGATGTGCAAGCTAGGTGGATTAGCTATAGCAAATGTGGAGTTATGGGGATGGGGTGAGTTTGGGTTGGATGCTCTTTGAAGGATCAGTGTAGACTTGATGGGATGATAGGCCTCTATCGGGACTGCCTAGATTCTCTGATTACAAAATGGCAAGAGATCTGTTGAACCAAACACAGCAACTAGGAGTAGCGGTACACTTTTCACTGTTAGAAAGAGATTGTTTCAAAGTATTGGATATAGGTTTGCTTGCTGAGCTGCAAGGTTCATTTCCAGACATTTTGTTACCCTACTAGATAATATCGTCAGGGGGCCTCAGGCAAAGCAATGCTGAAAATTTCTGCTTACTATTTATATGTTTGGGTTTCTTTGGGTCAGTGATGTCATTTCATGTGGTGATGTTATTTCCTGTGGTGAAGTCATTCCTGTTCCTTTTCTCAGGGGGTGGTAGATGGGGGTCTACCTTAATGTGTTTGTTGATAGAATTCTTGTTGGAATGCCATGCTTCTAGGAATTCTCATGCATGTCTTTTTTTGGCTTGTCCTAGGATGGATGTTTTGTCCCATTCAAAGTGGTTTTTCTCTCCATGGATATTGCCAGACCTGCTGAACTTCTACAGCATTTTATGTTTTAGTACAGATACCTTACTTTGATCTGGTTCATCCACTCCCAATGGTCTATGACTCTATGATTTGCAGAGATTGCCAGAACAGGGTTATGCGGTGTCTTGGTTACTGTTTTCCTGAAAATTGGGTAGAAGGAATTCAGCAAAGAAAGTCTTGATCAGATTCACATAGTATTAGACTAGAACAATTGCTATTTTAAAAGCTATAGGTATTGACCAAAAAGCAACAGTTTGAAACTGAGAGTGTGAAATTCAGCATGTGCAAGGATACAAATCCATGGGTATTTCACCTGTCGCCCATTATAAATCCAATTTGACATTAAGTATTGTTGAATTCAGTTGAATGTCAACCCCAGCATCTCAGTCACTTCATCATAGTTAACACTGAGAAGCCAGAGAAGTGTAGAAGAAAAAGATTTGCCAATGCCATCATTAAATGTTGAAGAAGTAGAAAATTGTCCCGGCACTTCCAGTACAAAAAAGTCAGGACAAATCCAACTGTCAATTGCTGCTCCATCAGTTTACTCTCAACCATTAGTAAAGTGATGGAAGGTGTCATCAACAGTGCTATCAAGCAGAATCTGCTCTGCAATTACCTGATCTCTGATGCTTAGTTTTGGGTTCTGCAGGGCCATCTCAGCTCTTGACCTCATTACAACCTTTGTTCAAATGTGGATAAAAACAGCTGAATTTCAGAGGTGAGATAAGAGTGACTGCACCTGATATCAAGCCGCATTTGACTGAGTGTGGCATCGAGCAGCCCCTCTCGAGTCAAGGGGAATCAAGGGCAAACTCTTTGCTGGTAGGAACCATACTTGCCACAAAGAAAAATGATTGTGGTTGTTGAATGTTAGTCACTTCAGTTCTGGGAAATCACTTCAGGTATTCCTCAAGGGAGTGCCCTAAGCCCAAACATCTTCAGCTGTTTCATCAATGACCTTCCCTCCATTATTAGTCTGAAATGGGGATTTCTGCCAATTATTGCACATTATTCAGCATCATTCATGACTCCTGAGGTGCTAAAGCTCCATGTCCAAATGCAACATGATATTAGCAATATCAGACTTGGGCTGAAAAGTGGCAAGTAACATTCGTGCCACACAAATGTCAGACAAGGACCATCTCCAACAAGAGATATTAGAGGCTAGGAATCCTGGAGGAGTAACTCACCTCCTGAGACTCCAAATGCTGTCAGCAAAATCAGGAATATTATAGAATACTCCCCACTTGCCTGGATGAGTGCAGCTTGAATAGCATTCAGGAAACTTTCCATCATCCAGGAGTTTGACTCCTCCACCACCAATGATCAACCACAGCAGTGTGCATCAACTACAAGATACACTGTAGAAATTCCCCAAGGTTCATTAGACAGCAATTTCCAAACCCATAACCACTTCCTTCTAAAAGAATAAGGGCAACAGATACAAAGGAATGTGACCACCTTGGAGCCACTCACAATCCTTGTTGCTCATTTAGTGTCGCTTGGTCAAAATCCTTCCTAACATCATTGTAGATCTACCTGCTGCAGACAGGCTGTAGCAGTTCAAGAAGGCAACTCATCCTCACCTTCTCAAGGACAACAAAGACAACATAGAAAACAAGGGATGGGTAATCAATGCTGGTCCAACCAGTGTAACTCACATTCCATGAACAAATTTTTAAACAGTGGGATTGCTTTTTGATAGGGAGAAACAACTTTCATGACTTCTATGCTACTCATGGCCACAGGAAATCAAAAAGCACTGTACAGAATGTTAAGTAATTGAACTGTAGGGTACTGTTGGTCATAGTTCAGAAAACCCAGGAGACAAGATCCCACAAACAGCAACATGCTTGTAACTAGGTACTCGGTTGTAGTGATGTTGTTGAAGAATAAGTATTGACTGGAAAATGGGAAGGGAGCATGCTGATTTTTGAATAATGCAATGGAAGTTTTGCTTTTGTGTAAGAGTAGATGAAGCCTCAGTTTTATGGTCTTAACATGCCACCCTGAAAGTGGTACCTCAGTACTGTACTGGTGTGTCAGTCTAGATTTGAAGTCACATTCTTTTGACCAGGAAGCAAGAATGTTAAGCTATGGTAAACATTGATATAAAATTCATTGCTTGCTCAATAATGCCAAACGATCAAACAAACTTGATGGACTATTGCTTGCTCAATAATTTCAAGTTTCAGAGCATCCTTCTGATAGGAAGGAGACCAGAATTGCATGCAATATTCCAAAAGTGACCTAACCAATGTCTTGTGCGGCCGCAACACGACTTCCCAACTCTTGTACTCAATACTCTGAGGCAATAAACGCCTTCTTCATTATCCTATCTCCCTACAAGTCCACTTTCAAGGATCTATGAATTGAAGGGAACTTTTTTTTCTATATGTGTGTATCTTTCAGAAAGCCACTGTGATCAATTATGACCCCGTTATCTTTTTCCTTAATCTCCTTTTCATCCTAGGGAAAAAAAAACCCAGTTCGAAACTGGCCATGTGGATATAGTCCCTAACTTTTGGAAGCTTTCAGGTAAATCTCCTCTGCACCACTGAAAGTATTTGACATATTTCCCAAGAATGTGACATATTTCCCAAGATGCCAATATTTCCCAAAATTGGTGTAATACTCTGGCTGTAGCCAAACTTTTAAGTTGATTAGGTATATTACTGATTATCTTTCTTTTAATTGCCCTGCTTTCCTTATTACACTAAATTTTCTATGATTATACATATCTGTGAGATCGAATTGTCTCTTTGCTTAATATTTAGTTTCACCCATATAATGTTAAAACAAAATGACAACAACTATTATATATGTAATGCGTTTGAAGGAATAAAATGTACCAAGGCATTTCATTGAAGCACTATAGTACAAAACAGGATATTGTACATTTGAATAATTTTAGGTCAAGGCATACAATATAGCTAGACTAGACTCATCATCCGCCATACTCCATAAATTAACACGTTGGCTATACCTTAATAAATACATTTTATACTTATTCACTCATCCTCTGATATGAAACTCCCTGTTTCATCTGTTTGAAGTGTCTTTATCTAAATCAGAAGATGCTCTCAAAATTGCCAATCATTCTCAAAATTGCCAATCATTCTCAAAATTGCCAAGCACATTCTTCTGAATGAGGGGGGATCTTATATAAACATATACAATTATGAAGGGAATAGGCTAAGACAGATGTTTCCACTGGCAGGTGAAACTAGGACAAGTGGGCATACCCTCAAGACAGACCAGATTTAGGACTAACTTGAGAAGGAACTTCTTCACCAGTAGGTTGTATATCTATGGAATTCCCTGCCCAGTGAAGTAGTTGATGAGTAAATGTTTTTAAAGCTAAGATAGATTTTTTTGACAAATAAAAGAATAAAGGGATATGGAGAGAGCACAGGTAAGTGGATCTGAGTTCACGAAAAGATCAGTCGTGATCTTATTGAATGGCAGAGCAGGCTCAAAAAGCCAGATGGCCTACACCTGCTCCTAGTTCTTATGTTCTTAATACATTTTATAATTCTTCACTTATCCTCTGATATGAAACTCCTTGTTTCATCTATTTGAAGTGTCTTTGTCTGAATCAGAAGATGGTCTCAAAATTGCCAAGCACTGTTTGCTGTGTTCCCTGAGATATACAGATCAGGATCCCTGCTGAGACACATTGTCTAATGCAAAGTGTTAATGGAGGCAGAGAAATTGGCCATAGTGTTTGAAAAAGAATCAGTAGAGATATGGCATGGGCATTTTCTGCATAAAGTTATTCTCAGGAAAGCACTGCTTGAACAATAGGGTATGTTGAATCAATAATTCTCACAAAATGAATACTTTAAGGTTAATATTAGTTCAGCACTGTAGGGAAAGGTTATGGGAGAGGTCATGGTTAAGCTGGGAAGTCCTTTCAAAGGGCTGGCACTCACAGGAGGCCAAATAAACATCTTCTGCACTGTATAATTCTACGGATGTTTGAGTTTTCACTATATAAAACTGGAGGGTTTCCCATCTCTCAGACTTTTTCCAACGTGAAAACTCACACTACATCAGGTTATCTTTACTTTTTTGACTTTTGTCCACCCCAGTGAGTAATTAATTTTGGGATTCTGTCATAACATCCCTGAATAGGTAGATTTGTTTTTAACTGTATTATCAGCAATTTTGCACTTAGGGTCAATCAACATGAAACTGGTATTAAAGTAAGAATCCAGATTCTGGATATCTAATTTTGTTTCTGGGATGTAGTAAAGAAATGTATTTATTTACATTTCAATAAATGTGGAACTGACTCTCACTCTCTCGGCGGACCAAGTAACGGCTGTCTGGTGGTGTTTTTGAAGTCGCGGGGTAAGTCCAGTTCGTGTTTTTTTTCAAACAGCTAAAAGTTTTAAAGTTTTTTTTAAGCGCCTAGCGGACCCGGAAGCTGGTGCCGCGCTAGGTTACCTGGGTAGGGTTTTTTTCTTATATAAGCGCGCAGGCGAGGAACCCGAGGCACTACAGGGGTAGAGCCTCCCACCCGCCCTCCTCCTCTAACCTAATAATAAGACCCGTTGTGGCAAGCAGGTAAGTGCTGCATTTTGCTTGTTTGTTTCTTTAGATTTAGTTTTAAAGCTTACTTTTTAGAGGGATGGCAGTGCAGGCAGTGCAATGTTCCTCTTGCAACATGTATGAGGTGAGGGAAGCCATTAGCATCCCTGCTGATTACACTTGCAAGAAGTGCATCCATCTCCAGCTCCTCCAAGACCGTGTTAGGGAACTGGAGCTGGAGTTGGATGAACTGCGGATCATTCGGGAGGCAGAGGTGGTCATAGATCAGAGCTTCAGGGAAGTAGTTACACCGAAAGTTATAGACAGATGGGTGACAGTGAGGGGGAGTGGGAGGAACCAGCCAGTGCAGGGACCCCCTGCGGTCATTCCCCTCAAGAACAAGTATACCGTTTTGGATACTTGTGGGGGGGATGGCTTATCGGGGTAAGCAACGAGGTTCAGGCCTCTGGCACGGAGCCTGGCCCCGTTGCTCAGAAGGGAAGGGTGGAGAAAGTTAGAGCGATAGTTCTTGGGGACTCAATAGTGAGGGGTACAGATAGGCGGTTTTGTGGGGGCGACAGAGACTCACGATTGGTATGTTGCCTCCCAGGTGCAAGGGTACGTGATGTCTCTGATCATGTTTTCCGGGTCCTTAAGGGGGAGGGGGAGCAGCCCCAGATCGTGGTCCGCGTTGGCACCAACGACATAGGTAGGAAGAGGGGTGAGGATGTCAGGCAGGCTTTCAGGGAGCTAGGTTGGAAGCTCAGAGCTAGAACAAACAGAGTTGTTGTCTCTGGTTTGTTACCCGTGCCACGTGATAGAGAGTTGAGGAATAGGGAGAGAGAGCAGTTAAATGCGTGGCTACAGGCATGGTGCAGGAGGAAGGGATTCCGGTTTCTGGACAACTGGGGTTCTTTCTGGGGAAGGTGGGACCTCTATAAACAGGATGGTCTACACCTGAACCTGAGGGGCACCAGTATCCTTGGGGGGAGGTTTGCTAATGCTCTTTGGGAGGGTTTAAACTAACTCTGCAGGGGCATGGGAACCTGGACTGTAGCTTCAGGGTACAGGACCTTGAGTGTAGGGAGGTTAGGAACAAGGCATCGATTTCGAAGGAGGGTGCCTGTAAACAGAAAGGTGGCTTGAAGTGTGTATACTTCAATGCCAGAAGTATAAGAAATAAGGTAGGTGAACTTGCAGCGTGGGTTTGTACCTGGGACTTCGATGTTGTGGCCATTACAGAGACGTGGGTAGAACAGGGGCAGGAATGGCTGTTGCAGGTTCCAGGGTTTAAACGTTTTAGTAGGGTCAGACATGGGGGTAAAAGAGGGGGAGGTGTGGCATTGCTTGTCAAGGATAGCATTACAGCGGTGGAAAGGACGATGGAGGAAGACTTGCCATATGAGGTAGTTTGGGCTGAGGTTAGAAATAGGAAAGGTGAGGTCACCCTGTTAGGTGTTTTCTACAGGCCTCCCAATAGTCCGAGAGAAGTAGAGGATAGTATTGCGAGGATGATTCAGGAGAAGAGTGAAAGTAGCAGGGTGGTTGTTATGGGGGACTTTAACTTCCCAGATATTGACTGGGAAATCTATAGCTCGAGTTCGTTAGATGGGTTGGTGTTTGTCCAATGTGTGCAGGAGGGTTTCCTGACACAATATGTAGACAGGCCAACAAGAGGTGAGGCTATACTGGATTTGGTTCTAGGTAATGAACCAGGCCAGGTGTTAGACTTGGAGGTAGGTGAGCACTTCGGGGACAGTGACCACAACTCGGTGACTTTTACTTTAGTGATGGAGAGGGATAAGTGTGCACTGCAGGGCAAGAGCTATAGCTGGGGACAGGGAAATTATGATGCGGTGAGGCATGACTTAGGATGCGTGGATTGGAAAAACAGGCTTCAGGAGAAGAACACTAATGATATGTGGAGATTGTTCAAGGAACACCTATTGAGTGTCCTTGATAAGTATGTACCAGTCAGGCAGGGAGTAAAGGGTCTTGTGAGGGAGCCGTGGTTTAATAGGGAATTGGAATCCCTTGTGAAAGGGAAGAGGGCGACCTATGTAAGGATGAGGCGTGAAGGTTCAGTTGGGGCGATTGAGAGTTATAAGGTAGCCAGGAAGGATCTGAAGAGAGAGCTAAGAGCAGCGAGAAGGGGACATGAAAAGTCCTTAGTTGGTAGGATTAGGGAAAACCCAAAGGCTTTCTATAGGTATGTCAGGAATAAAAGGATGACTAGGGTAGGTATCGGTCCAGTCAAGGATAGTAGTGGGAAGTTGTGCGTGGAGGCGGAGGAGATTGGTGAGACACTAAATCAATACTTTTCGTCAGTATTCACTCAGGAACGGGACTCTGTTGCTGGTGTGAATATTGAGTCACAAGTGATTAGAATGGATGGCCTTGAAGTATGTAGGGAGGAGGTTTTGGGAATACTGGAAAGGATGAAAATAGATAAGTCTCCTGGGCCTGATGGCATTTACCCTAGGATCCTCTGGGAAGCTAGGGAGGAGATAGCAGAGCCATTAGCCTTGATTTTTATGTCGTCATTGTCAACGGGAATAGTACCAGAAGACTGGAGGATAGCGAATGTGGTCCCCTTGTTCAAGAAGGGGAGTAGAGACAGCCCGAGTAACTATAGGCCAGTGAGTCTCACTTCTGTTGTGGGCAAAGTCTTAGAGAGAATTGTAAGGGATAAGATTTATGAACATCTGGATAGGAATAATGTGATCAAGGATAGTCAGCATGGTTTTGTGAAGGGCAGGTCGTGCCTCACAAACCTTATTGAGTTCTTTGAGAAGGTGACTAAGGAGGTGGATGAGGGTAAAGCAGTAGATGTGGTGTATATGGATTTTAGCAAGGCGTTCGATAAGGTACCCCATGGTAGGCTACTGCAAAAACTACGGAGGTATGGCATTGAGGGTGCATTAAAGGTTTGGATTAGGAATTGGCTGGCTGGAAGGAGACAGAGGGTAGTAGTCGATGGACTAGGTTCATCTTGGAGTGCAGTTACTAGCGGTGTACCACAAGGATCTGTTTTGGGACCATTGCTGTTTGTCATCTTTATAAATGATCTAGAGGAGGGGCTTGAAAGCTGGGTGAGCAAGTTTGCAGATGACACAAAGGTCGGTGGAGTTGTGGACAGTGAAGAAGGATGTGGCAGGTTACAGCGGGATATAGATAGGTTGCAGAGCTGGGCAGAAAGGTGGCAGATGGAATTCAATGTAGCTAAGTGTGAAGTCATTCACTTTGGTAGGAGTAACAAGAAGATGGATTACTGGGCTAATGGTAGGCTACTTGGTAGTGTGGATGAGCAGAGGGATCTTGGTGTCCACGTACACAGATCTCTGAAAGTTGCCACCCAGGTAAATAGTGCTGTGAAGAAGGCATATGGTGTACTGGGCTTTATTGGTAGAGGAATTGAGTTCCGGAGTCCTGAGGTCATGTTGCAGTTGTATAAGACTCTGGTGCGGCCTCATCTGGAGTATTGTGTGCAGTGTTGGTCGCCACACTATAGGAAGGATGTGGAGGCATTGGAACGAGTGCAGAGGAGGTTTACCAGGATGTTGCCTGGCATGGTAGGAAGATCGTATGAGGAAAGGCTGAGGCACTTGGAGCTTTTCTCATTGGAGAAAAGAAGGTTTAGGGGAGATTTGATAGAGGTGTATAAGATGATTAGGGGTTTAGATAGGGTAGACACTGAGAACCTTTTACCGCTAATGGAGTCAGCTGTTACTAGGGGACACAGCTTTAAATTAAGGGGTGGTAGGTATAGGACAGATGTTAGGGGTAGATTCTTTACGCAGCGGGTTGTGAGTTCATGGAATGCCCTGCCCGTAGCAGTGGTGAACTCTCCCTCTTTATGGTCATTTAAGCAGGCATTGGATAGGCATATGGAAGTTATTGGGCTAGTGTAGGTTAGGTAGGATTTGGTCGGCGCAACATCGAGGGCCGAAGGGCCTGTACTGCACTGTATTTTTCTATGTTCTATGTTCTATCTTGACTCAATAGGTCAAATATTCTAATTTTACGAATATATCTTAGTAACTATGTTGCTTCTAATGCTTCATTTAATAATAATGCTTAAGGGCTTTCATCTGGCATCGATTCATCTCAAACACCTTCCAGCTGTTGGGAAATTTTACAGACCGGAGTGCTGGTGTTGTGTGATTTTTAACTTTGTCCACCCAGTTCAAGGAGAAGGTAGGGACTGCAGATGCTGGTGATCAGAGTTGAGAGTGTGGTACTGGAAAAGCACAGCAGGTCAGGCATCTGTCATCAGAAAAAATGATAGAAAATAAGGGTTTACCATTTAAATACTCATTTGAAGACACAGAAGAGAATGAAATTGGGCATGGGTGGCGACACAAATCAAGTTGAGTTACATCAGCTGACCAAACATTGACTACTCCAACTCAGTCTTAATAAAGCTAGTGGGATAAAAATATTAGGTGGCACTTATCACTGGTGTTTCAGAAATTACTATCTCTTCCGACTTCATATTTTGAGTCAAATTCCATACCTAATTAGATTTAGTATCACTTACATGCATGACTCTTGCATTGCCACTGATGTTTGAGTTATTAATGAATGTATGGATGAATGGAAGAATAACATTACGAAGACCTTAAAAGTCTTTACAATGATTTCCATTAGGTTATGCTGGAGTTTAATCGCTAGTTAGGTTACAACTTGAAAACCATGATGTGGAGGAGCCGTGTTGGACTGAGATGTACAAAGTTAAAAATACACAACATCAGGTTATAGTCTGACAGATTTATTTGGAAGCACGTGCTTTTGGAGGCCTGCTTCTTCATCAGATACGCACTGCTCCGAAAGCTTTTATTACCTATATCATTAGTACCAATGTGTACCACAACCACTGGCTATTGGTCTAAGAAGGGCTAAGCAGGAAGTGTAGAATCTCTGGCTATTCCCCCTGCAAAACAGATATACTATTTTGGATACTGTTGAGAAGAACGGCCTCTCAAGACAATACAGCAGCAGCCAAATCCATGGCACCATGGTTGGCTGTACTGCAGAGGGATGGAGAAGTAGACATGCAAATGCTATAGTTGTCGAAGATTCAATCATACCAGTAATAGATAGGCTTTTCTGTAATTGCAAACGAGAGTCCAACATGGATCCCTAATGCTAGGGTCCTGGATGTTTCAGAGCAGTTGCAGGACATTCTGGAGAGGAAAGACCAACAGCCAGTGGTTGTGGTACACATTGGTACTAATGATATAGGTAATAAAAGGTATAAGGTCTTAAAAGCAGAATGTAGACAACTGGGAAGAAAGCTGAAATGTAGGATCCCAAATCATGGGCGGCATGGTGGCACAGTGGTTAGCACTGCTGCCTCATAGTGCCAGAGACCTGGGTTCAATTCCCACCTCAGGCAACTGTCTGTGTGGAGTTTGCATTGGTTTCCTCCCACAGTCCAAAAATGTGCAGGTTAGGTGAATTGGCCATGGGTAAATGGGTAAATATAGGGGAATAGGTCTGGGTGGGTTGCTCTTCGGTGGGTCGGTGTAGACTTGTTGGGCCGAAGGGCCTGTTTCCACACTGTAAGTAATCTAATCTAAATGCAGTTATTATGACAAGTGGCACAAACTAGTCAGTGCAGAAACAGTGGAATAAATTTAACTAACAAATGGTGGCTTAAAAGATGGTGTGAAGGGAAGGGTTTCAGATTTGTTGAGCATTGGGACTGGTTCTAGGGGAGCTGGGACCTATACAAACTGGAAGGATTATGCCTGGCCAGGACCAGGACAAGTGTCCTTGCGAAAGTACTTGGTAGAGTGGGTGGGGAGGGTTTAAAATAGTGTGGCAGGAATATGGGAACCAGAGGAGTAGGCCAGTAGATGCAGAAACTGAGGGAGAGGTAGAAACGAAGGCAAGCATAACTAAGAACAAGAACAGGCAGGAAATGCTTCTGAAAAAAGCAGGTGAAGTCACCTGAAGTGGAGCTGTTTCTATACAAAAAAAAATAATGGGAAAGGGAGATGAACTTAGAGCTTTGGTTAGTACTTGGAACTATGACATTATTGCAGTTATGGAGACTTGGCTGAAAGAGGGACAGGACTGAATATCCCAGGATTTAGATGTTTCAGGTGTGATAGAAAAGGATGTAAAAGGAGTGGGGGATTTGCATTACTGGTAAAGGAATATCTCATAGCTGTACTGAGGGAGGATACATCAGAGAACTCAAGCAGCGAGGCAAAATGGGTAGAACTCAGGAACAGGAAAGGTGAAATCACAATGCTGGGGGTAGATTACAGCCTCCTGACATTGGGAGAAAGAAGAGAGAATTTCTAGACAGATTTTGGAAAGATGTAAAAACAGCAAGGTTGTTGTAGTGGGTGATGTTAATTTCCCCTATATTGACTGGGACTCACTTTATGCTGGGGTTTGGATGGGGCAAAATTTGTAAGGACCATTCAGTAAGGTTTCTTGACACAGCATACAGCACCTGGTTTTGGGAAATGAGCCCAACTAGGTGAGTGACATTTCAGTGTAGAACATGTTGGGAATGGTAACCATAATACAGTGAGTTTTAAGGTACTCAAGATAGCAGCAGTCCTCGGGTGAAGCTGTTAAACTGGGGAAAGGCAAACTACAACAATATTAGACAGGAAGTGAAGAATGTTGATTGGAGGTGGCTATTTGAGGGGAAATCCACATTGGACATATGGGAGTATTTCAAACGACAGTTGACAAGAGTTCAGGAGCGGCATGTTCCTGCAAGAATTAAGGATAGGTATAGCAAGTTATGTGAACCTTGGATGACCAGGATGTTATAACCTTGGTCAAAAAGAAAAAGGAAGCATACGTTAGGTCTAAGAGGATGGGAACTGATAAAACCCTTGAAGTATATAAGGAAAAAAGGAAAAAAAATTAAAAACAAGGAATTAGAAGGGCTAAAAAGGATCATGAAATGTTATTAGCAAACAGGATTAAGGAGAATCCAAAGGCTTTTTATACATATATAACAAGCAATAGGGTAGCCAAGGAAAAAATTGACCTACTCGAGGACAAAGGGAATCTATATATGCAGCCCAAAGAGAAAGGTGAGGTCCTACACAAATACTTTGTGTCGGTATTCACCAAAGAGAAGGAATTGGTGGAGGATGATCTCAGGGAAGGGGGTGTCAGATCTCTTATCCAAGTTGCTATTATAAAGGAAGAGATGTTTTGTGTCTTCAAAAGTATTAAGGTAGATAACTCCGTGGAACTTGATGGGATCTCTCCCAGGATACACTACTTAAATAGTGTCTCCTACCCATCCTTCTCCTCCAACCAAAAAAAAAAGGGTCAGTGTGCCAGTTTGGTAAGGTAACTAGTTTTTTTAAAAATTCTTTGTTTCTCAATAGTCTCTTTGGAAATTTAGAATAGTGGGAATGGTAGGAGTTGAATGTTCCTCCTGCACAATGTGGGAGGTGAGGGTCTTTGAAAACTACATTAGGGAACTGGAGCTGGAGCTGGATGAAGTTCGGATCATTCGGGAGGCAAAGGAGGTCATTGAGAGAAGTTACAGGAAAGTAGTCACACCTCAGGTGCAAAAAAGAAGCAGATGAGTTACAGTCAGGGGACGGAAAGGGAACCAGCAGGTAATGCAGGGAACCCTTGTGGCCGGTCCCCTCAATAACAAGTATACCATTTTGGATGTTGTTGGGGGAGGAAAATAACTTACCAAGGATAAGTAATGGGACACAAGTCTCTGGCACAGAATCTATCCCTGTTGCTCAGAAGGCAAGTGGGGAGAGGAGCAGAGCATTAGTTATTGGGGACTCCATTGTTAAGGGGACGGATAGAGGTTCTGTGAGAATGAGAGAGACTCATGTTTGGTATGTTGCCACCCAGGTGCCATGATTCGTGATGTCTCTGATTGTGTTTTCTGGATCCCTGAGGAGGAGGGGGAGCAGTCCAAAGTCGTCATAGGTACTAATGATATAGGTAGGAAAAAGGATGGGGAGTTAAGGCAGAAATTCAGAGAGCTAGGGTGGAGGCTTAGTGCTAGGACAAACAGTGTTGTTATTTCTGGTTTGTTGCTCATGCCACATGCTAGTGAGGCAAGAAATAGGGAAGGAGAGGAGTTGAACATGTGGCTACAGGGATAGTGCAGGAGGGAAGGTTTCAGATACCTGGATAACTGGGGAGATTTGCCAAAGCTGTTCGGGAGGGTTTAAACTAATTCAGCAAGGGGATGGGAACCTAAATTGTAGTTCCAGTGTCCAGGAGGTTGAGAGTAATGAGGTCAGAAATGAGGTTTCAAAGTTACAAGAGTTTACTTGCAAGCAGGAAGATGGTTGGCGGTGTGTCTACTTCAACACCAAGAGCATCTAGAATAAAGCAATTGAATTTGCAGCATGGGTTGGAATCTTTGAGTTCCATGTTGCGGCCATCTCAGAGACATGGATAGAGCAGGCATAGGAATGGTTGTTGCAGGTTCCAGGTTTTAGATATTTCAGTAAAAACAGAGAAGATGATAAAAGAGGGGGAGGTGTGACATTGTTAGTCAAGGACAGTATTACAGTGGCAGAAAAAGGTTTGAGGGCTCATCTACTGAGGTAGTATGGGCTGAGGTTAGAAACAGGAAAGGAGAGGTCACCTTGTTGGGAGTTTTCTATAGCCTCCGAAAAGTTCCAGAGATGTAGAGGAAAAGATAGCAAAGATAATTCTGGATAAGAGCAAGAGTAACAGGGTAGTTGTTATGGTGGACTTTAAATTTCCATATATTGACTAGAAATACTATAGTTTGAGTACATTAGATGGGCCAGTTTTTGTTCAATGTGTGCATAATGGTTTCCTGACACATTATCCAGACAAACACAGCAGGCCAGGCAGCATCCAAGGAACAAGAGAATTGACGTTTCGGGCATAAGCCCTTCCTGAAGAAGGGCTTATGCCCGAAACATCGATTCTCCTGCTCCTTGGATGCTGCCTGGCCTGCTGTGTTTTTCCAGCACCACATTTTTCAACTCTGGTTTCCAGCATCTGCAGTCCTCACTTTCTCCAATTATCTAGACAAGCCAACAAGGGCTGAGGCCAAATTGGATTTGGTACTGGGTAATGAACCAGGCCAGCTGTTAGATTTGGAGGTAGGTGAGCACGTTGGTGATAGTGACCACAATTTGGATATGATTACTTTAGTGATAGAAAGGGATAGGTACGTGACACAGGACAAGAGTTATTGTTGGGGTAAAGGCATCTATGATATGATTAGGCAAGGTTTAGGATGCATAGGATGGGGAAGGAAACTGCAGGGATGGGCACAATTGAAATATGGAGCTTATTCAAGGAACAGCTACTGCATATCCTTGATAAATATGTCAAGCAGGGAGGAACTAGTTGAGCGAGGGAGCTATGGTTTACTAAAGAAGTTGAATCTCTTGTCAAGAGGAAGAAGAAGGCTTATGTTAGGATGTACAAAGTTAAAAATCCAACAGGTTTAATTGGAAGCACACTAGCTTTCGGAGTGATGCTCCTTCATCAGGTGATAGTGGAGGGCTCGATCTTAACACAGAATTTATAGCAAAAATTTACAGTTTGATGTAACTGAAAAATTGAAAAATTTTTGTCTGTTAAGCCTTTAATCTGTTAGAACACAGTAATAGTTTCACTTCTTTCATGTGTAAATCACAAAACTTTTTTTTAAAGTTGCATTCTCGGGTTAACTGTTAACAATGGTGATAGCTAGACAATATGTTGAAGGTGTTAGCCCCCTATGTTCTCTGTCTATGCCATGATGTTTAGATTGATTCTAATCTAAAAAGTGAGATAACAGAGTTTTACACAAATTCATTCAAAAACTGCAGTCCAACACCCGCATCTCCAAATTATGTTAGGATGAGACATGAAAGCTCAGTTAGGGCGCTTGAGAGTTATGAGTTAGCCCGGAAGGACCTAAAGAGGGAGCTAAGAGGAGCTGTGTGGGGACATGAGAAGTCATTGGCAGATAGGATCAAGAAAAACCTAAAACTTTCTATAGGTATATCAGGAATAAAAGAATGATTAGAGTAAGATTAGGGCCAATCAAGGATAGTAATGGGAAGTTGTGTGTGGATTCTAAGGAGGTAGGGAAAATGCTAAATTAATAGTTTTCTTCATTTTGGAAAAAGACAATATTGTCAAGGAGAGTACTGAGATACAGGCTCTTAGACTAGATGGGATTGAGGTTCACAAGGAGGAGGTGTTAGCAATTCTGGCAAGTGTGAAAATAGATAAGTGCCTTGAGCTGGATGGGACTTGGGACTAGATTGGGTTGGGATATCTGGTTGGCATGGACGGATTGCACCGAAGGATCTGTTTCCATGCTGTACATCTCTATGACTCTACAACTGAGTTTCAGAGCCATGAGGTCATGCTGCAGCTGTACAAAACTTTGGTGCGGTCGCACTCGGAGTATTGAATACAGTTCTGATCACCACATTATAGGAAGTTTGTGGAAGCTTGGGAGAGGGTTCAGAGGAGATTTACTAGCATGTTGCCAGGTATAGAGTGAAAGTTTTACGAGGAAAAGTGGAGGGACTTGAGGCTTTTTTCATTTGAGAGAAGAAGGTTGAGAGGTGACTTAATAGAGACATAGAAGATCATCAGAAAATTAGATACAATGGACAGTGAGAGCCTTTTTCCACAGATGGCGATGGCTAACATGAGGGGACATAACTCTAAATTGAAGGGTGATATATATAGGACAGATATCAGAGGTAGTTTCTTTATTTAAAGAGTAGTAGGGGTGTGGAATGGCCTGCCTCCAATAGTAGTAGACTTGCCAATTTTAAGGGCATTTAAATGGTCATTGGATAAACATATGGATGGAAATGGAATAGTGTAAGATTGGTTTCAGATTGGTTTCACAGATCAGTGCAAAATTGAGGGCTGAAGGGTCTGTACTCCACTGTAATGTTCTATGTTCTATATGTTCTATGATACTGAGGAAGGCAAGAGAACAAATTGCTGAAGCATTGACAGAAACCTTTGTGTCCTATATGGTCAAAGGTGAGGTCTCAGAGAACTGAAGATTCGCCAATGTTCTCCCATTGCTTAAGAAAGGTAACAGGGATAATCCAGGAAATTACAGGCATGTGAGCCTCAAGTAGGGAAACTATTGGAAAAGATTCTCAGGGACAAGATCTATACATTTAGAAGCAAATGGATTTATGAGTGATAGACAGGTTTTGTGCAGGGCAGAGGTCGTGCCTCACTGTCTTGTACAAATTGTTTGAGGAGGTGACGAAGATGATTGATGGAAAAGCAGTTGATGTTGTCTACATGGAATTCAGTAATGCCTTTGATAAAGTTCCTCATTACAGACTGGTACAACAGGTGAAGTCAAATGGTATCTGGGTGAGCTGGCAAGATGAATACAGAACTGGCTTAATATAGGAAACAGAGGTTAGCTGAAGAAAGATGCTTTTCAGAATGGAGGACTATGACTAGTGGTGTTCCATAGGGATCACTGCTAGAACCTCTGAGGTTTGTAGTCTACATAAATGATTTGGAGGAAACTGTAGCTGGTCAAATTAGTAAGTTTGCAGACGATACACATAATAGTGTTCACTACACTACCAGAAGGCTGTGGATGCTTTAGAGAGGGTACAGAAAAGGTTTATCAGGATGTTGCCTGGTGTGGGGAATTTTAACTTTGAAGAAAGGTTGGATAGACTGGGTTTGTTTTCACTGGAACACAGGAGGTTGAGTGGCGATCTGTTGCAAGTTTATAAGATTGCGAGTGGTATGGGTAGAGTGGAAAGTATGAAGCTTTTTCCCAGGGTGGAGGTGTCAATTACTAAGTTGAAAAGTATGGTACTAGAAAAGCACAGCAGGTTCGGCAGCCTCTGAGGGGCAGGAGAATTGATGTTTCAGGCATAAGTCCTCCATCGTGAAGGGCTGACCTGCTGTGCTTTTCCAGTGCCACGTTTTGACTCTGAACTCCAGCATCTGCAGTCCTACTTTCTTCAGGTCACATACTAAGGGACATAGGTTCAAGGTTCAATGAAGTTTCAAAGAGATGTGCAAGGCTAGTTTTTCACACAAAGGGTGATGAGTGTTGAGAATATGCTGCCAGGGAAGATGGTGGAAGCAGGCACACTAGCAGCATTCAAGAAACACCTGGATGAATACATGAATAGGAAGAGAATAGAGGGGTACGGATCCTGTAAATGATGACAGGTTTAGCTTGGAAGGGCAAAATGTGTTGGCACAAGATTAGAGGGCAGAAGGGCCTGTTCCTGTGCTGTATTTTCTTTTGTTCCTTGTTCTTCTTGTCCCTTACTCTGATGCTATGCCCTTAGGTCCTAACCTCTCTTGGTAGAGGAAACATCTTCTCCACTCAATCCCAGCCTCTCAGTATTTTATAAGTTTGAATGAACTTCCCTCCTCATCCTTCTAAACTCCATCTGGTACAGAGCCAGAATCCTCAAGTTCTCCTCACATGACAAGCCCTTCATCCCTTCTTTCATTCCTTTGGATCCCCTCCATGGCCATCTGTTCTTAAGTATGAGGATCTAAACTGCTCACAATGTTACAAATTCATGAGAGTTTTAAGACTGGAGAAGCTTACAGACACAGCAAGGGCATAGATAAACTTGACAAATTTGGTCCAAAATAGAGGCATTGCTTGACTGATTGCCTATTGTACACCAGTGTGTACAATGATGATGGGTGAATGGGACTATGGGTGAGAAAAGAGGAGAAAGTGAGGACTGCATATACCGGGGATTAGGGTCGAGAATGTGGTGCTGGAAAAGCACAGCAGGTCAGGCAGCTTCTGAGGAACAGGAGAATTGACATTTCGGGCATAAGCCCTTCATAGGAGCCTTCCATTCGGGCATATGCCTGAAACGTCAATTCTCCTACTCTTCGGATGCTGCCTGACCTGCTGTGCTTTTCCAGCACCACACTCTTGACTATGGGTGAGAAAGGCATGGACGAGACATTTTGAATGCCTTTAATTTTAAATTGTATTTTCCAAATGATGTTCAAGATGGACATCTATTTTATTGTAAGAAAAAATTGTAATGCACCCAGAACCAGCACTTAAAATTTTAGCTATCAATTTCTGTCTCTATTTTCTATATTGTCATGCCCAGAAGGCATGAAGGAACAAGAACAAGAGCAATACAGCTCTTACCTTCCAATTCACGTGTTTGTTCAGGTGCTTCTTGAATGCTGTTATTGTGTCTGCTTCCACCATCTCCTCTGGCAGCATGTTTCAGGCACTCACCACCCTTTATGTGAAAACTTGCCTTGCATTTCTCTTTTAAATTCCCCCTCCCCCACCCCCCCACACCTTGAAACTGTGTCCAATAATAATTGACCCCTCCACCCTGAGAAAAAAAAGCCTCATACTTTCCATTCTAACCTTGCTATTCAGAATCTTATAAACTTCTATTAGGCCACCCCTCAGCATCCTGTCTTCCAGTCTTCAAAGCTAAAATTCCCCAACCAGGCAACATCCTGGTAAACCTTTTCTGTACCCTCTCCACACCATCCATATCCTTCTGGTAGTGTGGTGACCAGAACTGTATGCAATAAAGAAGAAAGATCCTATTTTTTTGTGAAAGCTATATCTTGTTTAAATATATTTTCTTTTAAAAAAATGACTCTTGTTGGATTTAAAATGGTTGCTATTGAACCATTTTATTGACAGTTACCAGGACAAAAACTAAATCCTCTTCTCTCTGGTCAACCAGAAAAAGTATTCAATTTTAACACTCCCTCTTGGCTATGACTCCCTCTTGGCTGGACAGCCAGTTTTCAATGCACAGTGATGCCAACAGCATGGGTTCAATTCCGATATCATGGAGGTGATTGTGAAAGACTCGCCTTTTCAAGCTCTCCCCTCACCTGAGGCATGGTGAGCTTCTTGTTAAACTATCACCAGGCAACTCTCTCTCCAGTGAGAGAGCAGCCTCATAGTCTGGTGACTAAGGTGACTCTACCTTGTCTATGACAACATCTATTTCATGTTTTTTGTGTACATTTTTGAATTCTGTTTTGTGACTTTGTTGTTTTAGTTTCATTTTGTGGTTTAGAAACTGTGGTAATTACAGTATTTGTATTAGAAACATCCTATCACTGCTTTCCAAATGCTTGCTTAATAATTGACTCCAGCATTTTCCGCACCCCTGATGTCAGACTAACCAGACTATAATACTCCATTTTCACACTCCTTTTTTTTATGAAAAATGGCGTGACATTGGTAACCCTTCAGTCCATGGGAACTCTTCCAGAGCATATAGAATGATCACCAGTGTGCCCACTATTTTTAGGGTCAGTTCCTTAAGTACTCCAGAATGCAGAGCATTGTGCCCTAGGGACTTGTTTGGTTTTAATTCCAACAGTTGCCCCAATATTATTTCCTGATGATAAGGATTTACTTCTGGATGTATCACTACCTGGTATGGCAACTGTACCATTCAAGATTGGAGACAGTTACAGAAAGGGCAACTATCGATTTCACCAGTTTCCTCATTTCCCTTTCCTCCACCTCACCCCAGCTCCAACCTTCCAGCTCAGCACTGTCCCCATGACCTGTCATACCTGCCTATCTTCCTTTCCACCTAACCACTCCACCCTCCTCTCTGACCTATCACCTTCATCCCCACCCCCATTCACCCATTGTGCACATTGCTACCTTCCCCCACCCCCCTCTCTGACCTATCACCTCCATCCCCACCCCATTCACAATAGTACTCTATGCTATCTTCTCCCCACCCCATCCCTCTCTCATTTATCTCTTCACTCTGCAGCCACCCTCCCTCTATTCCTGATGAGGGGCTTTTGCCCAAATTGTCGATTTTCCTGCTCTTTGGATGCTGCCTGACCTGCTGTGCTTTTCCAGCACCACTCTAATTGAGACTCTGGTTTCCAGCATCTGCAGTCCTTGTTTTTACCCAGAAAGGGCAACCTCCCATCAATAAAATCCATCTATCAGGCCTGCTGTCAAGGAAAGGCTGCCAGCATTCTCAAAGATCCATTCCACGGCGGCAATGTTTTTCTTCAACCTCTACCATCTCAACACACGCACCAGCCAATTTCGAAACAGTTTCTACCCTATTGTTGTGAGAATACTGAATGGACTCACAAACCCTTAGCATTCGCCTATACCTGTATTTTTGTTTTTGCCGCTGTTTACCTATTATTTACATATCTATAATACTTAACTCTGTGATCTGCCTGTATTGCTCGCAAGACAAAGCTTTTCACTGTGCCTTGGTACACATGACAATAAATTCAATTCATACTTGACCCCACCCCCCTTCCCCTTGCATTTCTGAAAGGTTATTTGTGTCCTCCTCCGTAAACAGATCGAAAGTATTTGTTCAATTGATCTGCCATCTCTGTTGTCCATTAAGAAATTACCTGATTCTAACTGTAGGCCCTTCTGAGGGGCCTACATTTATTTTCAATAGTCTTTTTCTCTTCACATATCTACAGAAGCTTTTGTAGTCAGTTTTTATATTTTCGGCAAGCTTACTCTTGTCACTTGTATTGTTCACTTTTTTTTAAGATTAGATTAGATTAGATTACTTACAGTGTGGAAACAGGCCCTTCAGCCCAACAAGTCCACACCGTCCCGCCGAAGCGCAACCCACCCATACCCCTACATTGCCCCTTTACCTAACACTATGGGCAATTTGGAATGGCCAATTCACCTAACCTGCACATCTTTGGGCTGTGGGAGGAAACCAGAGCACCCGGAGGAAACCCACGCAGACACAGGGAGAATGTGCAAACTCCACACAGTCAGTCGCCTGAGTCGGGAAATGAACCCGGGTCTCCTGCGCTGTGAGGCAGCAGTGCTAACCACTGTGCCACCGTGCCGCCCACATGTATACCTTTAATATTGTCAGAAGCCAAATTTGGTTAAACTATTTTGCTGCAACGAAACACCTTGCCTTAATGTTACAATGTTAGTTTGAATTCCAGCATCTGCAGTTTTTTTGTCTTTATTCTCTGGAGTTAGCATTTAAAACTATGATCTCTGCTGAAGTTAGAATGTTACTTACTAGATCCTATAAGGTTCAGAATCCTACATCTGAATATCTAGATTTAGATAAGATTTAGATTTTATTGTCTGGAAATTAATTTGCATAAATGTAATGTATTCAGCAACTTTCACTGGTGATCAGCAGCAGGGTCCCTGACTGTGATAGTCTACTTAATTCCATACTAACTCCAAGGTCAGTCACACAAACTATTACCTAATCAAGCACAGGCTGAAAATTGGATCTGCAACTATCCATTTGATCAAGGGAAAAAATCCTGCAGTGTTGGAAATTGCTTTCATTGCTTGGTGCATAATTTCATTTCATTAGTAATTATTGTATCTTTTACCACATCCTCTTATAATTCTGAAATCAATGCTGTTTATTTTCAATGTTAACTCTATCTCTAAACCTTAGCCCTGTCAAAGGTAACATTATTAGTTACTTTCTGGGTGACAGCTTCACTCAGAACTCCATTAAACTGTTAATTTTGCTCCCAGTCTGTTTGATAATTTCCCTGCTTAGGCAGAATCTGATCCTGTGGTGGTGGTGAGCTTTTAGACAGTGTGATATCATAACCCAAACATACCCTTCATTCTGCCTCTGCCAGAATTAAAGTCTAGGCAAGAAAGCCCATGTTGATTATCCTGCCTGCTGCAAACTGAGGCCCATAGTGACCAATTAAGGACAATTTAAAGGTCTCATCTTGGCACTACTGCGATTAACCCAGCAGTGATTGGGCATGTTCCTATGCAGCATACCTGAAAGGTCAAAAGTATGAGTTGCTTGTTTGGAGTTGGGGAAATGTTTGTTCGCCTATCATAGAACAGAACATACTTGCTTCTCCTAATGCCTCAAAAGTAAAAGAAATTGGATTATTTCTGAGAGATCTCCATGAGGATTATGTCCCAGGTAATAAAAGCAGTTTCCATCACTTAGACTGCAGGAGACTGCTTCATACAAATTGTGCCAAACATAACCCGTTATAAAATTCCTACAGTGCAGGAAGAGGCCATTTAGCCAGTCAAGTCTGCACCACCCCTCTGATGAGCATCCCATCAAGACTCAGCTTCCTCCCCCCATCTGTTTTCCATGGCCCCACACTTACCATGGCTAACCACCTAGCTTACACACTACTGGGCAATTTAGTATGGTCATATCACCTAAACTGTACACCTTTGGATGGTGGGTGGAAACCAGAGTGCTTGGCAGAAACCAGTGCAGACACAAGAAGCAAGTGCAAACTCCACATAGACACTAACCAAGGCTGGAATTGAACCTGGATTCCTGGTGCTGTGAGACAGCAATGCTAATTACTGAGCAAACATGCCACCAATCATCTAGTATCCCAAGATTACAATCAAGTATAGTTCACACAGTGAGGTGGACTTCCTTTTGAACCAAATGGACATCGACCATCCTTGTCAGGACCTTACAGAAGATGCCAGAGACTGCAATGGAATTGTAAACAGGAAGATAGGTAAGCCAATGACATTCAATAAGCATCTATTGCCCTTGTTAAAGTGAGCAGGGGGAAAGTGACAACATCGCCTTTGTTATATGAACATTTATTTAGTACTATCATGCACTTTGTATGGACAAAGCTCTAATACCTTGACAGACTATTAAGAACACATTATTTCTGCTGAGAAAATGTTAAAATGTTAACATCTTTTAAAGTAATTCCATTAGAGTCACCAACAGGTCAGCACCATCTTCATAGTTTGGAGGAATGGCAAACAGTGCTGGAAGAGGGTCAGGTACCTTCTCCAAAGCACCAGGCTGAGATTTCTCTGCTATCTCACACTCTATTTCTGCTACTGCATCCGCCTCCCATCAAGGCTAATGCTGTGCACTCTCAATACAGTCCGTTCTGTTATAACGCAGCTGTTCCGTTCTCAAGCAATCCCGTATGGTAAGAAAATCATGTAACATCAGCACCATTTAAACTAATGGAGCTGGAATTGCATTATAAACAATACACATCTTAAAAGTTTGCACTTTAGAAACAGTATCGCCAATTCATCGATCACATTATAACAAATTCACTTCAACAAAATGTGCATTATAGCAGAATGACCTGTATTGCCTGTAGTGTTTTCCCTCACTTACTCTCACCCTGGCACAACTTCTTACACCCCTGTACCTGTATGCCCTCTGTGGTGTCTAATCAAACCCCCAGAACACCTTCACAGGCACATGAACACCAAACATCAAACCTCCAGGGTCAAGGGGCTCCACTGCTGAGCAGGCTGCCTCCATACCAGCTGCAGAGACAGGAAACACAGTAAGATGTGGTGGGAGGGAGAGAAAGAAGAAAACTTATTTAGGGCAATTTGGTGGCATGCTTGACAGTGCACTGTTGAGTAATTTGTCCCACCTACTCTGACTGTGGAAGAAATGATTTTCTTCCTTGTTGCACAATTTCAATTTCCAGCACGATGGTGGCTAGTAGCACACAGCCTCCACTTTAATATGTCAGTGAGGCCCTGAACATCTAAATCCTCTGCTTGGTTGCCTTTCCATAAACTTTATAGTTTCACACGTCTTCCTGTCCTCACCCAACCCATCTACATGAGCCTGAATATACCCACCTTTTCTCCCTAGTCCCTGCATAAGAGGTAACCATTCCAAATGTGGTCATACATTGTGGCAACCCCCAAGCCCCACCTCCAGTGCTGAAGTCAAGGTGTTGCTGGACCTTGGTGAAACAGCCCTTCTTCCTGACGCCTCATTATCAATGCTTTACCAAAATCCTTGCAGTTATTGTAGCCAAATTCACAATTGTAATCCTTCTTTCCCTAGCTTGCAGTCCCCACTCCCAAAGAATAACTTGCTGAATCTCCTCTGCACTGCAGAATTTGACAAGATAGAAAGCTGATTACTAATGAAGTGAGCTAAGTGGTCAACAAGGTGTTTAACAAATAATAATTCCTCCAAATTGGCAGTGCACCATGGCCCAGCGAGAAGCTCTCCATATTGTTTATCAAAAGCATAAAAGATGGTGTGAGATGCTCCTGACATCAAGATAGGCCTTATCAGACTCTTATCCAATTCTTTTCCAAATCTTTCCATAGCTTACATCACTCAGTCCTCTATAAAATTGCACATTATGCTGATTTTCCAATTCTGTCCGGCAAAGAAAGTGGTCAGGACAATGGCAGACCCGTAGATGGCACTATTAAACACTGTATCCAATTATAACATTTCTGTGTACAGGTAAATGGTGTGTTTTCTTTTGCTCTGCCTGATGGCTTTGCAAGCACAATGTGCAGTGCTATTGCTATTTAACAATTTTCAAACAGTTTGTTGTATTCTAATAATATTTTCCACCACAGAGACGAAGTAATATGAGAAGTCAAGCTGCATAATGAGCGTTGCCATTGGGCTTGTTTCTACTGGGATTCAGCTTTGTCGTAACTTTAGAGTTCTGCTTTTAGTCTCAGGCATTGTAAGTGAAGATTTTAATAAAAACAGTTTTGCTTGGATAATAAACCTGAACAATCATTTTAGTGATTTAGGTACCTTTCAAGAAAAATACTGTGGTCTGTAGAGAGAAACTGGTTACATGCAATGAGTTTGAACAAGGGTTTTCCATGAGAGCTGATATAAGTTTGGCTCAGTCAAATCGATTAGTATTCTCCTCTCCGTTACATCACTTTTATAATCTTTTCAGACCTTCATTTCTGACCTCTTGTACACACCAGATTGTGATCTCTCCTCCATTACCAGCATACCTGATGCGGTCTAGGCCCTCGGCTCCAAAATGAACTACTTAAATGACTTTATCTTCCCCTCCTTCTTAAAAGTGTTCCTTTTATACAACCTTTGGTTAATTGTTCTAATATCTCTTTATGTAGCTCAGTACCAAATTTTGTTTAATTATGTTCCTGTAAAATGCATGGGATGTTTTATTATGTTGAACCTACCACATAAATAGAAGTTGTTGTTATTGCTGGATGTGAAGATTCTGTTTCAACAGGATGGGATCGCCTCAATCCAACTGCCAACTGGTAAAAACTGTAAATATATAGTAGTCTCCCCCAGGTCAGTCAAATGTGTGTGCAGTGGAGACATCACAATGGCACAGTCAAGATTAATCAGCTGAGGCTCTAGGTGAAATGGGAATTTATGATACTGGGTGACAAACATTTTTGGCAAATGCTGAAACAGAACAGTTTCAGCATGTTGTATTCCTCACTAATGGGAACTACATTGCCACAAATTGTCAAAAAATATATAGAGTTTAGAGAAAAATGGCAGCAGAAGAGAGAGCAAGGAAGAGGCATTTCTTCAACAGCTCTTTCAAAGAACCGACATGTTCTTGCTGAGGTAAAAACAAGGACTGCAGATGCTGGAAACCAGAATCTAGATTAGAATGGTGCTGGAAAAGCACAGCAGGTCAGGCAGCATCTGAGGAGCAGGAAAATCGACGTTTCGGGCAAAAGCCCTTAATCTTGCTGAGTTGAAACACAAATCGCAATATGTGAATGCTATGCAACATGAATTAATTTGGCAGTTGAGAATTTGGTGAGAGGAGGAATTCAGTACAGAGGCAGAAGTAAGTATGTCTTTGAGGAAATCCATATGACCTTCAGCATTTGCAGCAGTTTGTGTACCTTGAGGCAGGAAGCATTTAAAGTTTCATTCAGTTTTTCACCAGTTAGTGCAAGTTCATGTGCAAAAAGGGTTTTGAGTCAAATTAAGCCGTTACTACCTATTAATAAATCTAGACTAAGGTAAGGTAAGGGCCAAAAACAAAGAACTGGGATAATTAAATGAGATTTTAAAAGTGTGAGATTTTCCAGAAGAATCCATTCAACCCATTAACCACTTCTGAACTCAGTGATGGCACAATACATCAGGTGAAGGTTGGTTGCTAAGTCATATACTTTTTGCTCTTGAAGCTAAGGATTGTTGAAAACTAAAAAGTAGAAATCACAAACTAGTGCCTTTTAAAAAATTGTCCATGGGTTTTGGGCACTACTGGCTAGACCAGCATTTATTGCACCCTCCTAAGTGTTCTGAGGACAGTTATCAGTCAAACATATTTCTGTTGTTCTGGAGTCACATGTTGGTCAGACCAGGTAAGAATATTGGATGTCTTTCCCTAAAGGCCATTACTGAACCAGACAGGCTCTTATGTCAAGATTAGAGTGGTGCTGGAAATGCACAGCAGGTCAGGCAGCATCTGAAGAGCAGAAAAATCGATGTTTCAGAAACCTGATGAAGGGCTTCTGCCTGAAACATCTATTTTCTTGCTCCTCAGATGCTGCCTGACCTGCTGTGCATTTCCAGCACCACTCTAATCTTAACTCCAATCTCCAGCACCTGCAGTCCTTACTTTCACCAGGTTTTAATGACAAAATCATAATGGCTGCCATTGGATAGGCATTTTACTTCAGAATTTTATTGAATTCAAATTTCACTTACTGTCATAGTGGGATTCAAACCCATGTCTCCAGAACAGAACAAAACAGAAATGTCTCCAAGGAAGCACATATCGTGTCACCAAGTCACCTTTTATTTAAATGTGCACAGTATATGGACTCTGACCAACTTACTCAGAGCCAGTCAAAAGAATGAAGAGACTCTCTAAATCTCCTCTTTACATCTGTTAGCCTGGGCTCCCTGATTGGGCCAGGTTAGCAACCTCAGTCAATCAAGGATCTAATAAATAATGAGATCCACTTGGTCCTTGTTCTAATCACTACGTCCACCACCACCCCCCCAAGTCCCGGGATATAGGACTGTTCTTCTTCTTGTAGCTTCTCCTGAGACTTTCTTACCCCAGGTATAGCGTCAAAGAAGTCTCAGAGTTCAAAATGAATGCAGCCTCGATGCCATTACTACCTGAAGGAGAAAACAAACTCTCCCAAAACCCTCAGGATGAAAGAGACAGGCTACAGTCTGGCACACGCTGATTGTGTCCAAGTCAGAGTTGGAGGAACTAGACCTGGGGTGGGGGCGGGGGAGGGGGGCGGGGGAAGGGGGGAGGGGGAGGTGTGGGAGGAGGAAGAACTCATGGTTTCTGACAGCAATTAGTAGGTGGCATGGTGGCACAGTGGTTAGCACTGCTGCCTCACAGTGCCAGAGACCCTGGTTCAGTTCCCACCTCAGGCAACGGACTGTGTGGAGTTTGCACGTTCTCCTTGTGTCTGCGTGGGTTTCCTCCGGGTACTCCGGTTTCCTCCCACAGTCCAAAGATGTGCGGTCAGGTAAATTGGCCATGCTAAATTGCCCGTATTGTAGGTAAGGGGTAAATGTAGGGGTATGGGTGGGTTGCGGGTTGTGTGGACTTGTTGGGCCAAAGGGCCTGTTTCCACACTGTAACTAATCTAATCTAATCAATTCTGGCTGCTCTGAGGGGCCAGGTGTATTTTGCTCCTGCCAAAATTGCAAAGTAGCAGCTTTCATGCAATCCACGTGTTTATTCAGGATCACCTCGTACACCCTAACCTTTCATGTCACTGGACCTGACCTCGCATTGAACTTGCCTCATACCTATGCAGGGCCATTTCCAAGGTTTCAACACCAAATAATGTCCTCTGAAGTAAAATGTCGTTCTGGCATTGAGGAGGAATATGGCCAGCATTGACGATCCTGCTGCCATTTCACCCTCTCCCGAGGTCCAGGAATATTATGTTAAACCTGGTCAGAAATCTTCTCCCCGATAGCAACTCTGCTGGAGCTATCCCTGTTGTTGCGTGAGGTGCGGTCGTATAATTGATCAGGAACTGGTACAATTTGATATCAAATGAAGATATAGGTTATTTCCTTAAGCCAACCTTCAAGATTTGGACTGCTCTTTCTAGCAGACCATTCGACAATGTATTGTATGGAAATGTCCAATATTCTGAATGCCATTCAACTTTAGGGAATTGTTGAAAACCCTGCTGGTAAATGTTGTCTCATTGTCCGTGTCCAATACTTCCGAAAGACTGTGTACTGCAAACAATGCTTGCAGCTGTTCAATCAACATTCCTGAGATTGCCAAATTAACTCTGTGCATGTTCAACTACTTTGAGTGGTCGCCCACTCCCATGAAAGGACTGGAGTGTAACCGAGTAATGGGTGACATCACATGTCAGTACTACCTCTCGCTTGGGGTCATTGTGGGTCCAACTTAGATGGCGATAGCTGCCTTTTCAATTCCCCAAAGGCTACTTCTTTACTACATCATCACCTCCAAGGCTGACCCTTTATTCAATGGCAGGTGTAAGGGTGGCAAGATAGAGGCCAAGTTACAAATGAATTTCCTGTAATAGTTCATGAACCCAAGGAAAGACCTAACTCCTGGTCATCATGTACAGCTGTGGGAGCTGGGGTACCTTTGATTGCCTCCACTTTATCTTCCAATGGATATCTTGTTAACTCTGTAGCCCAACACACACGGAACACACATTCTTCCCTGCTAAGGCCTACACCCACCTCGGAGAAACGTTTAAGCATAATGCTCAAGTTCTCCAAGTGCTCTTTACTGGTCTTCTCATTAGCATGTATTCCAGATAAATTGCAACCTTGTGCAGTGTTCTCTGCCATCTGCTGAAAAATTGCACAGGCTGACGATACCACAAATGGCAGTCGTATTTATTGGTACAAACCATTATGGGTATTAACTGTGCCATACTTCAGGGACTCCTCATCTAATCGCAATTGCAGCTAGACATGGCTTGTGTCCAGCTTTGTGAAGGACTGCATTCCCTGCCAGGTTTGCGTACAGGACCTCTATATAAGGGATTGGGTATTTATCCAGCTCAAAAAACCAGTTTACCATTTGCTTAAAATCCCCACAAAGGCAACCTGATCCATCAGATGGTATACCATCAGATAGTATACCGGTGCAGCCCATTCTGCAAACTGTACTGGTTTGATGATTCCTTTGCTTTCCAGCCTCCTGATTTCTGCCTCTACTTTTGCAAGTAAGGGAAATGTCTCGGGCGGCCTTGCAGGATCATGGAATCACTTCCTGGTCATCATGTAAGATGGTCTTAGCTCCCTTGATAGTCCCTAAACCCTCTTGAAAAACTTCTGTATATTTAATTTGGACTTCACTCAGGCAGCCATTTTCTCATACAAAAATGTTGAGCCAGTCAAAGTGAATCTTTCTCAACCAATTCCTACTCCATCACGCTTGGGCCTAAGCTTTTTTACTACAATCAGTGGTAACTGCATTAACTGCTTCTCATAGGAGACTGGGACTGAAGCCATAACCTAAAGCTGTAGCTGTTCTCCAGTATGGATTCTCAGTCTGGCCAATGTCTTGCACGAATGTAAAAGTTGGAGGCCACAGCGAATCTTGTTAAAGATTAATTCCACAATCGGTGATATAGCTGCACTGGTATTGACCTCCATTAGGACTGGATGATCATTTAACCGGACTTTTATTTTTATTGGTTCTGGTTTGAATGTTGCTAAGCATTTTAACTGTTCCCAACCGCATGGAGGTGGACTTGCCAGAGTGTGCATTTTTCTGGATACCAACCTATGAGATCTCTTACTCAAGTCAGGCCTGTATGCTTCCTTTGCTGTCTCAGGTCCGCACACTGGCAGCAACTACAATGGCCTACTGGCTTCATTCCTGAAGAACATTTTAGCTATTTGGCCAAGGCTTGGCTTTGTTTTGGGGTTTCGCTACGGGCTGACCTCTGCTCAGGATGTCATTGGTGAGGCTATGCAATTGCCTACAATGTGGGGATGTTCACTTCCCTTGGGATACCCTGTAGCTCATGTGCTCCATGTGCATCATTTTTGAATGACAAAGCCAGTTGTAGTGCCTGTTTGAAGTCCATTTGGGCTTCAGCTAGTAGGTGCTTTTTCATGGTTACATCATTAATCCCAAATGGCCTCTCAGCATCTCGAGTTAAACAAAAATCACATGCCTCTGCCGTTTGTTTTAATCTCATCAAAAATCCGGATATGGATTCCACTGGTTTTCGGACTGCTGAATAAAATTGATTGCATCTCAGAATTAGAGGAGGCTTGGGGTCGTAATATTCATAAACTAAATGTGTCAACTTTTGAAAGGTTTTAGTATCTTGTGCCTCAAAAAACTAAGGCTCCTAATAATCAAAATTGCTTTTCATCTGCCCTAATGTCATTTACCCAAAAGACATAACACTTCCTTTCCACATACCGAGCCCAGTCTTCAATGGCAGGATCAAATTAGGCAAGCTTCCAAATAAAGCAATGATGCCAGAATTGCTTACCCTAACTCAGAGACAATGGTGGTCAGTGAGCATTTTTCAGGAGCATGCTGTTTTCTCTTGACACCACAAAAATAACTTTAAGGAGGCGGGCATCCCCCATCACCAAGTCAGCTTTTATGTACTTGTGCACATTACAAAAACTCTGACTAGCTTGCTCAGTGCCAGTCCATAGACTGAGGTGACCTTCTGAATGTCCAGTTTGTTTTACTTTTCTTAGCACCAGTAGCAGCACATAATCACAAACAAGTTCTGATCAATATCAGCTCCACACAGTACAATGGCCAACGATCAGCCAGCTCAAAGCCATTCCTTCTCCAAGGACACCCGGGCTCTAACGTAACCACGGAAGAGGGGCAGGCAGTCGGCCCTAACGACTCCCTCCACGGCCCGCTGCCTGGACCTGTTTATGGTCAGTTTGGCCAGGCCCAGGAGCAGACCCACGAGGAGGTCTTCAGACCTGCCCTCCCTCCTCTGTACCGGGTGCCCGAAGATCAGGAGCGTGGGACTGAAGTGCAACCAAAAGCAGAGGAGAAGGTTTTTGAGAAAATCAAAGCGGGAGTGCAAACGCCCACACCCAATACATGGTCCACGGACTCCACAGGGCCACAGAACAAGCAGTTAGGTTGGGAGTCCGTGAACCATCACAATCTGGGGTTGCAAGGGACTGCTGCATACAGCACCTTCCACCCCAGATCCCCGAGAGAAAGGGGAAGAACTCCGGCGTAGAGGGCCCTCCACTGGGGATCCCCACCGCCCGGTGGCAAATGGGCATGCCAAGGCGTGTTCAGATGGTGGATGAGGGAGAAGAGATGGACGGTGTGCAGCAGCAGTCAATACAGGGCCCACCTTTTTACCTGCTGAAAGGAAACAAAATTAAAATTTCGGAGGCGGCTCAGGTTGTGGGGCACAGGCTCTGGCGGGAAGTACGGGACCCCGGGGCCAATGTGAAATTCCGTCCGGGCTGGGGTGAGCGTGGACGGGATCACACCGCACACCCGAGCGTCCTCCAACTGGTGCACTGTCGGGTCAGAGCACCGCCGTTTTAAGGCACAGATGGCGGTGGCCACATAGTGAGCAGGGCAGCAGTAGACGTCCGCTATGTTCTGTGTCAACGTCCAGCCCAGACCCCCAGCACGTCCCTGACCCTGACCACTGCTCTCCCCTCCGACAGCCACTCGAACCCGCGAGCACGGAGGTGCGGATTCCTGAGCAACGGCTCCCTGACGACAGCCGCTACTCCTTCCGGAGGGTAGGCGTGGCGCGATTCGACCACGTTCCAGACAGTGATCAGGCAGCACCTTCAGGGCGACCTCCAAACCGTCACAGTTGACAAACAGGTGCTGCGTGTCATAGTTGAGGTTACGCACCTGGCAGAAAAAATACATCGCCAGGGCGCACCACCTAGGAGGAGGCTCGACGTAAAGGGATCGCTGCAAGGTCTGAAGGCGGAACGTAGCGACCTGGGTGTGGATGCACACCAGCGACTGACCGCCCTCCTCAATAGGGAGACTCAGAACCTGCGCAGCGACCCAGTGCATCTTTTTGACCCAGAAGAAGTCGACCATGTTCTCTGGATGTCAGCGACAAAGCCAGGATGAGGGACCAAAGTGACCAGCCGGTACCATAGCATGGCAGCCACCAGCTGGTTTATGACCTGCACTCCGCTCCTGTAAGATAGCACTCGGAGCAGTCCTGTCCAGCGGCCTAGGCGAGCCGAGACTTTGGCCCCCAGCTCCTGCCAGTTGGCCGGCCAGGATTCCTCGGTCGGGCTGAGGTAGACCCCCAGGTAGAGGAGATGGGTGTTACCCCAGCTGAACCCTCGTAACTCCTCTGGCAGGGAGTCCACCCACCATGGACCCACCAGTAGCCCGGAACATTTGACCCAGTTGATCTTGGCGGATGATGCTGCTGAGTACATGGCCTGGCACTCGCGCATCCTCCCCAGGTCAGCCGGGTTGGTGAAAGTGAGGAGCACGTCGTCGGCGCAGGCCGAGAGGACCACCCCCGTGCCCACGCCGTGCAGAACCAGCCCCGACAACCTCCTCCGCAAGAGGCGCAGGAAAGGCTCCACGCACAGGGAATACAGCTGGCCGGACAGGGGGCAGCCTTGACGCACTCCTCTCCCGAAGCGAAGGGGCGCCGTCAGGGCCTTTCCACTCTCCCTCATTTTTGATGGTTTGCATTGCCCGTAACTTCTTCCATCAGATATTCAATTGGCTGTTCTGGTATTAGCTAATAGTTAAAAAAAAGATATCACAGTGAATTAGTGATGAGGAAAATAGTATTCAGTTGTGTATAACAGCACTTTTGGATGTAAGAGAAAGGATAAATCAGACCCGGATGAAATATCAAAGGCATACAGTGTTTTATCCCCTCATCTAGATCCATTTTGATTTAGTCCCTTCCCACTCTCCGTCCCACTCTCTCACTTCTGATGAGTTGCATTGCTCTTTATGGGTTTTGCATCTAAATATCCAATTGGCTACATAGGTGATTTACTTGTGATGGTTAATAAAACCAAAAAAAAAATATGGTGATGGAAAACTGTTCAGTTTTACATTATAGCACTTGGAATATTAAAATAAAAGCATTCTCAGGTGTGGCCAAATTGACTCTTAACTGATCTAGGCAGGAGTTGTGGAGGAAGTGATTTCTGCTAACTGTCTGCTGCTCTTGCACAGCTATGTTTGTGCCTAGGTGTTGTTATGAAGTTGAAGGTATGTACTGTACCTTTAACAGAGAGTTTAAAGGCACCTGTTACATGACCAACTAGCGGTCTCAGATTGTACTGGAAAATTGAAAATATTTAACATTTGGCTGCTATGTTCACAACAGTTCAAATTTAACCAATCAGTTTAAATTATGCTCCGGGATAATAAAACAGGGTAAAAACAATGACTGCAGATGCTAGAAACCAGATTCTGGATTAGAGTGGTGCTGGAAAACAGCAGTTCAGACAGCATCCAAGGAGCAGGGATAATAAAACCCAATTGAATATGAATTTTACTGTGTTGACAACATCAAACCAATGAGACGATCTGATGTTTGGATGTAAAGAAGCTGGCATTTTGAGTGTTAGTCAGAAAGAGAGAGAGTAAACTGTCACCTAGAGAGAGACTGCCATTCAAAACACTCTCTATCAAAGAGACCCTTTTCATATGAAACACCTTTGTAGCAAAAGACCAAAGACGATCCGGGAGATCTACAGCCAGAGGGAGATAAACGTCAATGATAACTGGTTTTGAAAATTAGTTTGATGTAATTTTAATAGGGACTTTTATTGGGTCAGTATGTTGTTATAGAGTTGGAGGCAGATAACAGACATTTAAGAGAAAGGAGGCTTAGAGTTATAAATAGTTGTTGTTTAATGTTCATGTTTAGAGTTAAAGAATAAAATTGATATTTTTCTTTAAATTGTGGAATTTGGGGAGTTCTCTGTAACTCACACTTTAACAGATTATGAGGCGAGGTGAGCTTTTCTGGGTGTTTAGTTTAATTAGCAGAAGGGTTCACTGCCGTGTCGTAAAAGCATAATTAGAGAGGGAGCATGCAGTGTCTAGCAATACTCTCAAAGAATCTGCACTGTGCAGGAAGAGGCCATTTGGCCCATCAATTTAGCATTGACTCTCCAAAGAGCACCCTCTTCAGACCCAACCTCAACCCCCCACGTTATCCCCATAAACCCCTATTTACCAAGGCTCATCCACCTAACCTGCACTCCTTTGGATTGTGGGAGGAAGCCACAGCACCCAGTAGGAACACACACAGATATGGGAAAATGTGCAAACTTCACATTGACAATTACCCATGGCTGGAATTGAACTGGGTATCTGGCAGTGAGGCAGCAGTGACACCACTATGCCACCGTGCTGCCTGATGTCCTTAGAGAGAGGTGAGCACTGTGGGTGATTTGGTACTTCATTGCTCCATCCAACTCCACTTTGATTTAGCTCCTTCCCAATCTCCCTCCCTTTTCTTCACATTCACTGATTTGCATTGCCCTTAATGGACTTTACATGTATATATCCAATTGGCTACATGGATGATTTACTGGTGGCAGTTGGTAATTAAAAACAAAAGGAAATGTCATGGTGATTTAGTGATGGAGAAAAATATCAATTATGTAAAAACACTTCTGGATATGAAAAAAAAACAAATTTGTTGGTTGAGTCACTGTTAATTATTATTGAGGAGTCAGAACGTGAAGGCTTCAGGTAGCTTTGTTCAGATGGTTTCACCATTTTGTTCATAGAACAGTATAGAAACAGGCCTTTGGCCCACCATTTCTGTGCCATGATGTCATTATAAATTAATCCCATCAGCCCACACATAGTCTATATGCCTTTATTTCCTGACCATTTATGCATCTGTCTAACTGCCTATTAAACTTTGCTAATGTATCTATTTCCACCAAGACAGAGGGTAGTAGTGGAGGGTTGTTTTTCAGACTGGAGGCTTGTAACCAGTGGAGTACTACAAGGATCGGTGCTAGGTCCACTACTTTTCATCTTTTATATCAATGATTTGGATGTGAACATAGGAGGTAGAGTCAATAAGTTTGCAGATGACACCAAAATTGGAGTGGAAGCAAAGAAAGTTCCCTCAGTTTAAAATGGGATCTTGATCAGACGGGCCAATAGGCTGAGGAGTGGCAGATGGAGTTTAATTTGGATAAATGCGAGGAGTTGCATTTTAGGAAAGCAAATCTTAGTCTGACTTAAACACTTAACGGTATGATCCTAGGGAGTGTTGCCGAGCAAAGAGATCTTGGAGTGCAGGTTCATAGCTCCTTGAAAGTAGAGTTGCACGTAGATAGGATGTGAAGAAGGCATTTGGTATGCTTTCCTTTATTGGTCAGAGTATTGAGTACAGGAGTTGGGAGGTCATGTTGCGGCTGTACAGGTCATTGGTTAGGCCACTTCTGGAATATTGTGTGCAATTCTGGTCTCCTTCCTATCGGAAAGATGCTGTGAAACTTGAAAGGGTTCAGAATAGATTTACAAGGATGTTGCCAGGGTTGGATGATTTGAGTTATAGGGAGAGGGTGATTGGGTTGGGTCTTGTTTTCCCTGGAGCGTCGGAGGTGGAGGGGTGCCCTCATAAGAGGTTTATAAAATCATGAGGAGCATGGACAGGATAAATAGACAAGGTCTTTTCCCTGGGGTGGGGGAGTCCAGAACTAGAGGACATAGTTTTCGGTTGAGAGGGGAAAGATATAAAAGAGACCTAAGGGGCAACTTTTTCACGCAGAGGGTGGTACATGTATGGAATGAGCTGCCAGAGGAAGTGGTGGAGGTTGGTACAATTGCAACATTTAAAAGGCATCTAGATGGGTATATGAATAGGAAGGGTTTGGAGGGATATGGGCCGGGTGCTGGCAGGTGGGACTAGATCGGGTTGGGATATCTGGTCGTCATGGACGAGTTGAACCGAAAGGTCTGTTTCCATGCTGTACATCTCTATGACTCTATGAAACCCATACCGGCAAATAAAAAATAAATCTCACCACCCAGCTGCAGTAATCAGTTATATATCCTTTAATTTTTATTAAGTATACATACAATTTTTAACTTATTTCGGGCATATAGGCCTAACATTTTTACTAACATTGACGAACTTAAAAGACTGACACTCTTAATTATGCAAGAAAGAGAAGGGATAGACATCCCATTCCGCACTTAGCATATGTTTTACCTCATCTCCTGTCTCCCAGGACAGAAAGTCTTCAAATCTTTGTGTATTAGAAATAAAAAACTGTAACACATTAGTAATGGAATTTTAATATATGTAAGAACAGTGTATAAAGGGGCTCTTGTAAGAACTGTATTTCAGGATTCTATTGCTGCCTTGAACTTGTGCTGTGATTGCTGAATAAAAGAGTCTATTTTCACCACTCATCAATTCTGGTCATTATTTGTACATGATCCCACAAACCTCAGGAGATAGGAGAGATGCTAAATTAATATTTTGCATCAGTTTTTACTGTGGAGAAGGAAAATGAGAAGGAAAAGGAGACTCGAGAACTCAGAGAAATAAATGATGTTTTGAAAATAGCTCACATTACAGAAGAGGAGATCTTAGAAAACATAAAGGTGGATAAATTTCTGAGACCTGATCAAGCATAGCCCAGGTCATTATGGGATCAATGCAATTGAAGGCTTTCAATGGGATTTTATATTGAAACTTATGATAACTGAAAAGGAAAAATGATGCAATACCCTCTACACAATGTCTGGAATCTGTGTAATCTGGATAAGTAACTGAGTATCTCTTTAAGGATTCTTCAGTCTCAATTATTTAATGTGCAGCATAGATTCTGAACTAGGAAGTGTAACTTAGAATAATTAATGTCAAATCATGTACAGGAAAACAGGGAAATAGAAACAAAAGTGTGAAATTAAGAGAAAGACAGCTAAAATTTATAGCAGGCAGTTTTTAAAAAAAAGTCTTAGTATATAATTCTATTTTGAAAACATGGAACACCTCATTTATTAAAGCTAATTGTCAGGATTAAGGAGGTGGTTTGACAGTAAGACTTAGCATGTCATTAAGAAGGTACTCACACTGGAAAAAACCTTAAATTTTCCTGCCAAGTTTAGTCCTTATTGCAGCTAAGCACAGTAATTTCACACTCTTTGTTCTAATTGTGAGTCAAACAGAAAAACAAATATGATTTTGGAGGAACCAGGCATCTTGTTTGGCAGCTTCATGGTTTCAATAATTAGAAGTACATGTGTAATCATTGGAAGCTATTTTCTTATTTCCAAATGAATAACAATTTATGAAATTTGCCTTTGTTATTTCCACTGTGAAATTTGGCAGAACGTACTGTACTTGCATTTTGATGTTCCATTTTTCTCTGCTGCACAGATGTATAGATTTTGAACAATATTATTATAGTTTTAACCAAGAAGTTACCACCAACAAAATTATTACTTTACAGGTGAGGCAATTCATGGAAAACTTGTATTAAATAGTTGTTTGCAACCATGGTACTGAGACATTATTTAAAACATTTTTCTGCTATGGGATATCTCCACATGCTACACATCATCATTGGAGAGGATATTCTGTGTTCCAGGACACAGAAAGTATCTTATGATATAAGTTAGCAGGGTGTTTCTGGAAAATAAGTTAGAGGTAGTGCATGTTGTTTGCTTAATAAAATGTGTCAACTTTGGCCCATTGGTAACAAGAAAAGATATACTTTGGCTGAAATCAGGTTCAAACTTAGCATAATTTAGATAACATTGAAGAAAAAAAATACAGGAATCTATCTGGACTTTTCAGATGGAATATTAAAGAAATGAAGATCAGCAGCAAAGGGACCACATTTTTTCATTCAGTGACAAGAAGGTATCTATGTCAAACTTGTGGCAAATGTGGACAGAGGTAGAGAAGATCAGCACCAAAAATATTACTTCAAAGATTTGATGTGTTGCAGAAAGATATTCAGTTGTTTTACAGGGCTATTAAGGAAAGCCAACACAGCTTCCATTTATATCAAATCTTTTAATATAATAACATATTCCAAAACACTTCACAGGAGCATTATGAAGGAAAATAAGACTCCAAAAACATTGACAAAGAATTAAATTTTTAAGGAGTTTCTTAAAGGAGGAAAGCAAATCAGAGAAGTGCAGCAAGGATATTCCTGAGCTTAGGGCCTAAGCAGTTAAGGGCATGGTCACCAATGGAGGAATAATAGTTGCAGATAATCAGAAGGCCAGAAAGAGAGGAGTGCAGATGTCTTTAGATAGTTTTGGGGCTGGACAAGGTTATAGATATAGGGGTGGAATGAGGCCATGAGGAATTTGAAAACAAAAATGAGAAGTTTAAATACAAATTGTTGTTTTACCAGAAGTTAAAAATCACACAAAACCAGGTTATAGTTCAACAGGTTCATTTGGAAGCACTAGCTTTCGGAGCATTGCTCCTTCATCATGTGGTTGTGGAGAATAAGATCATAAGACACATAATTTATATCAAAAGATTACAGTGTCATGCAACTGAACTGACATATTGACAAACCTGGATTGTTATTAAGGCTTTCATCTTTTTGAATGGGTTACAGGTTTTGGTTCATTAATATGTAAATTGCAGAACCTCTTTTAAGTCACCTTCTCGAGATAACTTAAGGTTTTATAACAAAAAAAAGTGTAGGTCAAAGAACTCCGAGGTGGTAAGCCCATAGGACTTGTTTTGAATTGAGACACAAGCAGCATAGAAGAATCATAGAGACCAATACCCACATTGTACTTATTTAAAATCCAAACACTAAAATAATGTCATAGTAGGGACTATTATAGTGCTAACTGACTCCATTCTCTGCAGCAAAGCATGTGAGTCCAGATGGTTGTGTTGCATTCTCAGTGCCTGGGTTTGAGACATTTGCTCATGACAGGTAAGGAATTTTAGTGGGAAGTGAAGGATTCAGTGGTCACGGTCTACGTAGACATCAATAATGTAATTAGAAATCGGAAAACGTTTCTGCATAGAGAGTTTGTGGAGAATATACTTCCACAAAAGTTAAAATCTCTGGATTATTACCTGAGCTGCAATTTTTTCTATTCACTTGGGGACATGAGTGACCCTGGCTGGACCATCATTTATTGCCCATCTGTAATTGTTCTTGAGAAGATGTGGTTAGCTATCTTCTTGAACTGCTGCAGTCTACTTGCTATAAGTACGGTTTATAAAGTATATAAAATCGGAGAGATGAATATGTTAGTCAAGAATAGTATGGGAGAAGTGGGTTCTGCTTTGTGGGTCACTAGCATTGATATTGAAAAACGTGGGGGGGGGGCGATATCATTGAGGTGGTCCACACCTGAACAGTGCTAGGGGCAATGTCCTTGCAAACTGCACAACTCAGGAAGTGGATGTTATTGTCCAGACCAAATCCCTTCAAAATATATTACAAAGATAGTCTAGGCCCTAATATTTTCTTATGGTAAAGGTAAGCATAAGGCATTGTGTTCTGGATGCAATTCAATTAGTCAAACTACCGGTCTTGAAACAAAACATGCTTCATTCAGAGCTGAAAATGAGTTGCTGGAAAAGAGCAGCAGGTCAGGCAGCATCCAACGAGTAGGAGAATCGATGTTTCGGGCATGAGCCCTTCTTCAGGAATGAGGAAAGTGTGCCAAGCAGGCTAAGATAAAAGGTAGGGAGGAGGGACTTGGGGGAGGGGTGTTGGAAATGCAATAGGTAGAAGGAGGTTAAGGTGAGGATGATAAGGTGAGGGTAATAGGCCGGAGTGGGGATGGGGGTGGAGAGGTCAGGAAGAAGATTGCAGGTTAGGAAGATGGTGCTGAGTTCGAGGGTTGGGACTGAGACAAGGTGGGGGGGTAGGAGAAATGAGGAAACTGGAGAAATCTGAGTTCATCCCTTGTGGTTGGAGGGTTCCTAGGCGGAAGATGAGGTGCTCTTCCTCCAGCCGTCGTGTTGCTATAGTCTGGCGATGGAGGAGTCCAAGGACCTGCATGTCCTTGATGGAGTAGGAGGGGGGAGTTGAAATGTTGAGCCATGGGGTGGTTGGGTTACTTGGTCCAGGTGTCCCAGAGGTGCTATCTTAAACGTTCCACAAGTACGTGGCCTGTCTCCCCAATATAGAGGAAGCCACATCGGGTGCAGTGGATGCAGTAATTGATGTGTGTGGAGGTGCAGGTGAATTTGTGGCGGATATGGAAGGATCCCTTGGGGCCTTGGGGCCTTGGAGGGAAGTAAAGGGGGAGGTGTGGACACAAATTTTGCATTTCTTGCGGTTGCAGGGGATGGTGCCGGGAGTGGAGGTTGAGTTGGTAGGGGGTGTGGACCTGATGAGGGAGTCACGGAGAGAGTGGTCTTTTCAGAATGCTGATAGGGGAGGGGAGGGAAATATATCCCTGGTCCGTTTGGAGGTGGTGGAAATTACGACAGATGATATGATGTAGATGGAGGTTGGTGGGGTGGTAGGTGACGACCAGTGGGGTTCTGTCCTGATGGCGATTGGAGGGGCGGGGCTCAAGGGTGGAGGAGCCCTGCTGTATTTTCACTATCCCTCCAGAACTACCCCTCCTTGAGGATGAAAGATCAGTCCTCGGCAGAGGCCTCACCTTCATTCCCCTACACTCTCGGATTAATGAGTTCAACACGCGGCGAGACATCGAACAATTCTTCCTCAGTCTTTGCCTCCGCACCTACTTGTTCAACCAGGATTCTCGCCCACCCTCTGACGACCCCTTCTCTCGCCTCCAACACACCCCATCCACCTGGACCCCCCATGTTGGCCTCTTACCTTCCCTCAATCTCTTCAGCCCCCACGCCTAACCCCACTCCCACTCCCAGCTCCAGCCCCACACCAGGTCCTAGCTCCCAGACCTGCCGTATTTTCACCATCCCTCCAGAATTACCCCTCTTTAAACTTTAAACTGGTATAGCCCATCCAGCATTAAGAAAGCTGAAATTTCCTTTGCTCTTCTGGATAAAGGTACCTTCCAGTATCCTCTGAGATAGTCCAACTTTTAAACAGAAGTTGCTTGTCCCACCTTCTCAATACAAACTTCCAAATGTGAAACGGGATATGAATCAGATTTTATAACTGCATGACTTTGTGAAAGTTCACCCATAATTATTGGATACCATCCAGTTTTGGCATCATCACTATGGGTGAGCTCCATTCGCTGCAACTTACTTTGATTATATTGTCCTTGAGCATGCATTGAATCTTTTCAAAGCTGTGCTAACTTTAGAAAGTTATATCTATAAGGATGTTGCTTAATTGGAGCAGCATAATCAGATTAGTATTGTCCAACGTATTCTCACATGTTCTCCCCATGTGATTGCAATAACTCTTTCAGGTCATTTTAATTTTCCTCTGTGAGGTAACTCAATAATTTATCCCAATTTTTGAGAACTTCTTTTCCAGTTTAGTTTGAGGAATGTCCAATTCATAACCGTCTGAACTTTTTTCTTCACTCTGTTGTAACTAGCAACACATTCTTCTTTTGCTTTTCTTCTATATTAAGGTACCTTTTGAGCATATTCACATGACAAGCTCTGTGAGGTTTCTTCCTATACAATAGTTCACCTCACACAAAGTCCTTTCAATTTGATAAAGTCCACTAAACCTTGCTTTTAAAGTTTCACCTACTGCCTAACATTTTAAGAAAATGTGTGGCACTGAAAAAGCAAAGCAGGTCAAGCAGCATCCAAGAAGCAGGAGAGTTGACATTTCAGGCATAAGCCCTTCATCAGGAATACATTCTAAATGCCTGAAATGTCGACTCTCCTGCTTCTCGGCTGCTGCCTGACCTGCTGTGTATTCCCGGAGCCACACTTTTTGACTCTGATCTCGAGCATCTGCAGTCCTCACTTTCACCTAACATTTTATCTCCACTAGCAAAATTATGGATTTTTTGATTTCTTGTTTGCTTTCTGTTTCATCACATGCTGTGCTATTTTCAAATGTGGTTGAGCTAACTAACCTGCTCAATTTAATCTTTCCCTAAAATTTGGCACATTGTCTAAATATGTGGTCTCTGAACTCTGACTCACCAATTTCTCTTCAATTTATTTCAGTGGTCCTCTCACCTTATCCCCAAAACTAATTCAAATGTATTGAATTTAGATGATTTATTTGGTATTTATTTATTTAATAGCAAAATTATAATTGTCAAATTGTAATTCCATTACAAATAGAATTCCTTCATCCCAATCCTCTATATAATCTTGATTATAAGCCCTCAACATGGTCTTTCAAGTTTGATGCTGCTGTTCTAAATGTTCCAAGTGTTTCTGGATGGGGCATTATGGACTTGAATTGTTTTATTCCTAAACTATCCATAAATTCCTTGAATAACTTTGATGTAAAATTTGATCCTTGATCTGATTGTATTTCCTTGATCTTTAACAATTAAAAAAATTGACTAACTCTTCTATTATAATTTTAGCTGTGATACTGTGTCATGGAATGGCCTCTGGAAATCTAGTGGACACATCCATTTTTAAATTTTTTTTATTAGATTCGCTACAGTGTGGAATCAGGCCCTTTGGCCCAACAAGTCCACACCGACCCTTCAAAGAGTAACCCACCCAGACCCTTTTCCCTCTGACTAATGCACCTAACACTATGGGCAATTTAGCATGGCCAATTCGCCTAACCTGCACATCTTTGAATTGTGGGAGGAAACTGGACCACCTGGAGGAAACCCATGCAGACACGGGGAGAATGTGCAAACTCCACATAGACAGTCGCCCAAGACTGGAATTGAACCTGCATGGTGCTGTGAGGCAGCAATACCATCCACTGAGCCACTGTGGCACCCCATTATGGCCAATAAATACTGATTTCCACTTTTGTTTTTGGTAGGGGTCCTACGCAACCAGTTAAGACCCTTGTAAAAAGTTCCTCAAATGTGGGAATGTATACTAAGTGTGTGGATTTTAACACTGCCTGAGATTTACAAATTAGCTGACATATGTAATATGTCCAGAAAAAGTCAACCACATGCTTATGCAGTCCAGGCCAATAAAAGTTTTTTGAATTTTGGCTTGCATTTTCCTTATTCCCAAATGACCTCCTACTGGTAATTTATGTGTTACCCACAATACCTTCTTTGTATAACTGGCTGGTAATACAAGATGATGAACTTCTGTCCATTTCTCATGTGCCTGAATGAGATTAAATCCCTCACAGATTGAAGTTGATGTAGGAAGCCAAACTTCTATTTATGAACCGACTCATAACCATCTGCCACTCCGCTGCCAATCCTGCAATCTTAACTCTCTGCTCTTCCATGAGTTCTCATTACTTCAGGAAGTGAATTTTTGAACTTCTCGTCTCTCTATTTTCAATGCCCTTATCCACCTATCAATACTACTTTGTTTGATTACTTGGTTTGATCCCTTCAAACTCAATGCACATTTGACTACATTTACTCCTTAGATTCTAAAACATTTTCTATCGGCTTCTGGTATTAGCTCACATGCCCTTCAGGTGGCTTTTTTTCAACTCATCATACTACGCAGATATCTCCACTGATAGTGATGCAAATGCCTCACTAGCTCTACTTACCAACTTTGTTTGAATCAACAATACCCACATGGTCAACAGTCATTTAAGTGTTTAGCAACTTTCTCAAATGAAATGAAAAAGGCTTCTACATCCTTCTTGTCAAAGTTTAGCAATGCTTGGATGTTTAAACAGAGCCCCATCAGGCCTTTGACTATGATGGAATTGCTCTCCATCACATTCTTCATCGCTACTCGTACTTTTCACTTCTACCTCTGCCATTTCAGGTTTACTTTGAGTTCAATTCCAATCTCTGAAATTTATAAACTCTCACGTTCTCCATTTCTTCTGCTAATGGCATCCTTTCCTTTTTTTTCCTTCTGCTTTTAATTCCCAACTATTTCATTTCATTTTCATGTTCAAGCCACTTCATTTGTAATTGAATTTTAGCAAGTACCAATGATTCCGTTAGCATTTCTGGCAATCATGAATATTGAGCTATTGTGGCAATTGCCTCCCCTTTTCTCATGGACAAAGGCAACCCCAACTTCAGCTTCTTTGCCAATTCCAAAAGCTTTCCTTGTTCACCTTTTGTAAAACCCCTGAAGTGACTTCTTCCAAGCCCAGGAAAGTCTTAGTGATTGAAAGAGCCATTACTACACAAGGCACATCCTATTTAAACCAACCGAATGTAACACCTGAAATTTAAAAAAAACAAAACTCACTGCCTTTGAATCCAATGATCCTAAACCCAAACTGGAATTAGAGATTTTGATCCCAACAAGAGCTTCCAATTTTTTATGGTTCAACCCAAACCTCCTTAAAATATGTTAAAAAGGTAGTCCAGACCATAACTTTTTCTTATCGTAAATGTAAGTGTAAGGCTTTGTGTTCTGGATGAAATTTGATTGATCAAATCACAGGCTTAAAACAAAACACACTTTATTCATACACAACAATTAAAATACCAACAAAATAAAAAGAAAAGAATTGGCTCAATTGTAACTCCATCGAGATGCTTAACAAATTTATATATAAACTACTGCTAATTAATAGTTCCAATATAGTAACACCCCAAAACACACCCTTTACAAAGGCAAATTTGGTAAAATATATTGCCTCACATGTAATTATAGCAGCAAGAGGAGAACCCACCTTTTATATGTAACTAAGAGATGAATATGAGTTTTCACATCCAGTTTCAAGACCCCAGCAACTGCTATGGAAGGCTAAAACTAAAACAAAAGGTTATGTGGGAGCTTGCCATTCAGGCTGTATCTATCATTCCAACATTAAAAGAAAATCCATAGACCTCACAACCTGTTTGCTTTATTGGCTTTGGCGCAGACTGTTTGGTGCCTCTGTCTCAACCCTCCTTCAAAATAAAAGACAAAATTCACCTCTTAAAGCTGTAGTATTATCACAATTGGCAGTTTTCCAAATCCTCAGGGACTTCTTCCTTTAATACTAGGATGCCACCCACCACATCCAGAAGATATAACAAGGCTTTAGCCTTGTTAGTTTCCTGGATACTTTTTACTTGAGTGATAGTTATTGTATTTATTTCCTCACCTGTTCAGTATTTTAGGTGTGTGACTTATAAATCAAAATATAATTTGTTTCTGATTTTGGATTTTGAACTTGAGGCTCCTGGATTTCTATAATCAGGTTAATTTTTTAAATAGAGTAGAAATGAGGGACTTTGTAAGGAATGCTGACATTATGTGCTAGCAAAGAGTAAACAGTTGTGCATTGGGCTTTAGTAAAAGGATCCAGAGATTATCATTATGGCTTGACTTGAAGAAAGCTGTTCTTTTAGTTTAATATTTGCAGAAGTTTAAGATCTGCATTTGGATGCAGAAGACAGTCATTCCTGAAAAGGGAGATAGTTTAGAACTCTTAAAAAGAGGCTACTTCAGTGTAATGCATTCAGTTTGTAAGTTCCAGATGAAAGGTGTTTGGTTAAAATCCTAGAGGAGTTTTTTTGAAGCTGAGAAAGTCTAAGCTCGTCGTATGAAGACTCAAGGAAAAAAACTGGGATTTAAATTCATGGTTAAATTAAGTTCTACAGATATGGTAGCGAAGGTATTTCTCTTCGGTGTGAGCGCTGTTGGCATTAGTAGGATTGTATTTTACTGTGTTTTTGAAATCTTTAAACTTATATGTAAATAATTTTGTTTATTTTATTTGTTTTTCTTACTCTCTCTTTTGTTTAGTTTCTTCTTAAATTTGTTTTCTTTGTAAATACAAAATCTGCAATATTGCATGCTTGTGTTTCAGTAACATACTACCTCATTAAAACTAAAATGAAAGGATCTGTTCAGTCAGACTTCAGTGTAAGATCTGACTCTTCTAAGAATAACATCAGCTGGGTTCAAAACATGACTGATACAAAGTATTTCTTGAACTCTCTGTCATATCCTGGTGCCATATCTTCCTTGAAGCTTCCACTGCCAATTTGATTTTTCTACTCATCAAACATCTTCATCAATTCTTCAAAAAACTAAATCGTGTTTCTGAGATTTAGTAACTATTTGTGGAATGCCTCCTCCAAACCCACAAATGTGACCTTGAGCTTGAGCAGGCTTGTTATTTTAATTCTTCACCATGTTTTCAGTTGACCTCTCTGTCCTTGACTGGCTGCAGTCAATGTAGCTCAAGACAAGCTGAGATGCAAAAGTCACCTGGACAATTTTAGATTGTAACCACCACACTCATTTTCTTTCTTTTGAAATGCTGTTTCTAGTTTTCCTTTCCTTCATTCTCCATTTGCTTTCAGAAAGCAGTATTTTTCACTTGCCTTCACATTCTCTGACTTTATTTAGTAATTTATTTTGTAGTACCTTATCAAACAAAAATTGAGATAAGTTACATTATTATTGTTACCTCTACAAAAGGTTGACCAAGAAATAATCATGCTGACTTTTCATTATTGTACTTCTGGTTAGCAGGTATGCTGCTATTCTCTATAGCAAAGTCTTATATTAGTACAAAGAACAAAGAAAATTTACAGCCCAAGAACACGCCCTACAGCCCTCCAAGCCTGAGCTGATCCAAATTTACTGTCTAAACCTGTTGCCCGCTTCCTCTGTATTCCTCTGCTCCCCACCTATTCATGCATCTGACCAGACGCATCTTAAATGAATCTACTATGCCTGCCTCGACCACCTCTGCTGGCAACACGTTCCAGACACCCACCACCCTTTGTGTGAAGTACTTGCCACGTGTATCCCCCTTAAACTTTCCAGCTCTCACCTTGAAAATGTGACATCTCGTTATTGAATCCTTCACCCTGGGAAAAAGCTTGTCTCAATCATCCCCATCTATACCCTTCATGATTTTGTAAAGCTCAATCAGGTCCCCCCACAATCTTCTTTTTTCCAATGAAAACAAACCTAACCTACTCAACCTCTCTTCATAGCTGGCACCTTCCATACCAGGCAACATCCTTGTAAACCTTCTCTGCACCCTCTCCAAAGGATCCACATCCTTTTGGTAATGTGGCAACCAGAACTGTATTCTAAATGAAGCCGAACCAATGCCTTCTACAATTTTAACATGACTTGCCTGCTCTTATACTCAATACCACGTCCAATGAAGGCAAGCATACTATATGCTTTCTTGACCACTCTATCCACCTATGCAGCAACCTTCAGGGTACAATGTTCTCCCAGGATCTGTTCTCCCAGATCTCTCTGCCCATCAACTTTTCCCAAGTCGCCTCCATTCATTGTATAATTTACTCTAGAATTAATCTTGCGTAAATGCATCACCTCACATTTGTCTGGATTGAAATCCATCTGCCACTTTTCCGCCCAACTGTCCAGTCTACCTGTTTCCTCCTAAATTCTTTGACAGTCCCTTATGCTTTCTGCTACTCTACCAATCTTTGTGTCATTTGCAAACTTGCTGATCAGTGCCTCTTCCAGATCATTTATGTATATCATAAACAACAGTGGCCCCAACACTGACCCCTGTGGAACACCACTGGTCACCTTCCTCCATTTTGAGAAACTCCCTTCAACTACTACTCTCTGTAACCTGTTGCTCAACCAGGTCTTTGTCCACCTAGCTAGAACACCCTGCGCACCATGTGATTTCACTTTCTCCATTAGTCTACCATGGGGACCCTTTCAAATGCCTTACTAAAGTCCATGTATATGACATCAACAGCCGTTCCTTCATCTATCAACTTGATCACTTTCTCAAAGAAGTCTATTAAGTTGGTAAGGCATGATCTCCCCCACACAAAACCATGTTGCCTATCACTGATAAGCCCATTCTTTTCTAAATGTAATAGATCCTATCCCTCAGTACCCTCTCCAACAACTTTCCCACCGTCGACGTCAGGCTCTCTGGTCTGTAGTTATGTGGAATATTCCTACTTCCCTTCTTGTACAGGGGACAACATGAGCAACCGTCCAATCCTCTGGCACCTCACCTGTATTAAAGATATCTGTCAGGGCCCCAGCTACTTCCTCTCTTGCCTCCCTCAGCAACCTGGGATAGATCCCATCCAGTCCTGGGGATTTGTCCACCTTAATAACCTCTAGCCAACCCAACACATCTTCCCTACTTATGTCAACGTGATCCAGACTAATCAAACTTCTATCTCTAACCTCAAGATTCATCATGTCCCTCTCCTCAGTGAACACTAATGAAAAGTAATCATTCAGAATCTCACCTATTCTCTCAGGTTCGACACACGGTCTTCCTTCATTATCCTTTAGTGGACCAATCCTTTCTCTAGTTACCTGCTTGCTTCTTATATAAGAATAAAATTAAGGATTCTCCTTAATTCTGCTTGTTCAAGCTATTTCATGACCCTTTTAGCCCGCTTGATTCCCTGTTTAAGATTTGTCCTACTCTTCTGATATTCCTCCAGGGCCCGTTCTGTTCTTAGTTGCCTAGACCTTATGTACGCTTCCCTTTTCCTCATGGCTAGTCATACAATTTCTCCTATCATGTACGGTTCACTAATCTTGCCCTTCCTATCCTTTTCCTTCAATGGGACATGCCTATCCTGCACTATTTTTAACCTATCTTTGAAAGCATCCCACATCTCAAATGTGGACTTCCCTTCAAATAGCTGTGTCCAATCCACATTTCCGAGCTCCTGCCTAATTTTGATATAATTGGCCTTGGCCCAGTTTAATACTTTTCCCTTAGGATCACACTCATCTTTATCTACGAGTATTCTAAAACTTACAGAATTATGGTCACTGTTCCCAAAGAAATCACCCACCGCAACTTCTACCATCTGTCCTGGCTTGTTCCCCAGTACCAGGTTCAATATGGTCCCGTCTCTCATCGGACTATTGACATATGGCTCTAGAAAACTCTCCTGGACACTTCTTACAAATTCTACCCCAAACAGACCTCTGACGCTACGTGTATCAGAGTCAACGTTGGGAAAATTAAAATCTCCCATCACTACCACCCTATTGCCTCTACATCTTTCCATGATCTGCTTACCTATTTGCTCTTCTACCTCACGGTCACTGTTGGGAGGCCTGTAATACAGCCCCAACAATGTAACTGCACCCTTCTTATTTCTCAGCTCCATCCATAATGCCTCATTACCCAAGAACTCCATAGTGTCCTCCTTTAGTACAGCCGTGATATCATCCCTGGCCAGCAATGCAACTCCACCCCCCCACCCCACCTCCCTTTACTTCCTTCCTTGTCATGTCTGAAGCTTCTATATCCTGGAATATTTAGTTGCCAATTATGCTCTTCCTTCAAACAAGTCTCTGTGATTGCAATGACATCATACTCCCAGGCACCAATCCAAGCCCTAAGTTCATCTGCCTTGCGCACTATATTCCTTGCATTAAAGTAGATGCATTTCAGGCCACCAATTCATCTGCTCGCTGCCTACTCTTCCCTTCATTAATGCTATCTTCAATAGTTCTGCTCTTGCAAATGCTAAACTGACTGGCACATTTTATAGATATTTTATTTTACTTCTTAAACGTAGTAGATATCCATCAGACATCTGGCATAAAACTTTTTCTTAATGATACACTGAATATGTATCATAGTGCGTCTGTTATCTCCTTCCTAGATTATTTTGAAATGCATCGATGTTATCCATCTGGACAAGGGTTTTGTCCTCTTTAATTTTGATTAGTTTATTTCATGTATCATCTCTTTGTAAATGCATATCACTTGTAGTCTCATTCCCCAATCCCATGTTCATCTGTTCTATTTTGCTGATAAATTATAAAGCAAAGTAATTTTTAATTACTGCCATTTTTTTCCTCATAGTTTGTGATATTATCCTGACCATTGTTCTGGAGACCTGTTCCTCACCTAACATTCATTCATATGTCCATAAAATATTGTACTCATTTTTGGGGTTCCTCTACAATGTTATAGTTCCTTACAATTGTGTTTGTTTTATTTTTCTTCTAACCTTTTCATATTATTTCTTGAGTTTTTTTCCTGCTTCTGTGTGTTTTGATATCTCTTTTTCCTCATCCTTATTTTTTGTACTCATGTCTTTATTCGCTTCTAATGACCCACTTTATGCTCAGTTTCTTCTTGTTTATTATAGAATTTGTCTGGACTCCTTTGATTAAGATCCAATAATCTTAATCATTTCCCATTATCATCATCATTTTTCCCCAATAATAACTATTTGTGTTCCAAACATCTGTTGTCAGTCCCTCAAACATTTTTTTTTGTCCAATCTATTATTCTGGTCTTTGTCATATATCCTTTGTAGTGGTGTCAGTAGCTAGGCAATATTTATTGCTCAGTCCTATTTACTTTTCAGAGGTAGTGGTGAGCTGCCTTTACAGGTGCAATTTTGTTAGGGAGGGAGTCCTAGGATTTTTATTCAATAATAACGAAGAAACAGTGATATAGATCCAAGTCAGGATGATGAATGGCTTTGTGATTAATGGGCTTTCTCATATATCTGCTGCCCTTGTTTTTCAAGATGGCTGTGATCGTGGATTAGAAGATGCTAAGGTGCCACCAGGAGCTTCTACAAAGTACCTTGTAGATGGTACACATTACTGCTAGTGAGCATCTACTATCTACTACCATTAAGCCTAATTTTGTTAGGGGTCTTATATGCCACACTCAAAGATATTGAAGATTTCTGGTGGGTTTACTTAGAGCTAAAATGAGTATAGACATGACAGAGAAATCACTGGAGACATCTATTGGCAGGATGCTACAAGGCAGAGTGACTGCAGCTCCTAGTCATGTGATAATGTCCAAGTACTTAGCTTATTTGCATAATTAACCTCTTGAAGTGACCACTAACTTAAAATAACACAGCATTCTCCTTATTTATTATCTTGCAACATTATGCTCACTATTATATAGATTACCTTTTGTAAACTTTTTCTGGCTCATTTGCTATTATTAACTTCAGCTGTGAATTCTCCGATGTGGAGCTTCTTATATAGTGGATTAGGAAGGACGCTTGTACAAAGTCCATTCCCTTATCCCTTTTACCCATCTCCATTAGTACGAGTGGATGAAAACCTCCATTATTACTCTAGGCTTTTAGTCATTCCTTAATTTGTTCCAATATTCCTTCGCCTATTTCACTTCCATTATTAGGTATTCTATAGACTACACCCATCAATGTAGTTGATTCTTTATTGGCCTGGATTTTGCAGCTAGTAGTGCAGTGACAGCGCTTGCTGATGATGTTGCATAAATCACTGGATCTGCCATTATCTAGATTGTAAAATGTTTGGTTATACAGGGTGAGGACAGTGCACGAGAGAGAGAGAAGAGAGAACCTGCATAGTTACTTTGCTTTGTGAATTCGTGTATCGCTAGACATCAGAGTGCATCTGGGAAAATTAACCAACAGTGAAATTCACAACTAATCTTGGAGGAACTGTTGGCGAAGTACAGATGTTCACAAAAATATGTTCACACAATGAGTTGTTTGGACAAAGAATGCACCACCTTGTGGTGGAAGCAGATTCAATTGAGGCCTTCAAAAAGGCATTGGATGATTATTTGGATAGAAATGGTAGGCAGGGAATGTGGGAAAAGGCAGGAGATTTGAGCAAAGTAATAGAACGGGTGCAAATCCAATGGACTGAATTGGCTTCTTCTACTTTGTAACAATTCTCTCTGATTCTCACATGTCAGGAATCTACTTGTACTACCCAACTGCATTTTCTGATTTTCACAATGGCAGGTTACCCAATGTACATGTTCTATCAAGAAAACTATTGCTCATGAACAAAATCTGTTTATTTATTCCACATTTCACTCAATCTTTGATGCATTCATGCCTTCTGGTAGCTCTTCATCTGGATCAACTCTGGTGATTTTTTTTCTGACTACAAGGAATGCTGTTGATTTGCATTAAAATCCTTGGTGGTCATCCTTGCTGCATGAGAATGCTCCAGTCCTGTTATGCTGGCGCCATACTGTAAGGTGACTTAATTGTTGACATCATAGTAGTTCAGTACTGTACTGTTTTATTATCACTAGGTGACTTATGTGAAAGCTGCTTCCCGTTCTGAATATCATTTGCAGTGAGCTTGCATAGAGTATCACAATCTGGAGATACATTAGACAAGATGTTTGCTAGATATTTCACAAATCCAACAAGTTATTGTCCTGTGTTCACATCTGCTGGTCACTGCATCTCTGCTACAGCTCTCATTTTATCAGTATCAGGGTGAACTCCTTTGGCTGTCAGTGCATGACCTATATGTTTGACTTCAGGCAGCCCTAGTGGCTGATTTTTGTGGAGAAGCCATTGCAGACCATACTGTTGCTTCCCTTCAACTTCTTTTTCCAACATCCATCAATCCATCCATCCATTTAGGATAGTAAAGTCCTTTGCTTTGGTAAATTTGGCAAAAGCCATTCAAAAGGTTGATAAGAGGTGGAGAGACTTCTTCAAAACATTATTGGTGTCCTTTGGACCTATATCACTTTCAGCTTGACTGGTTTTTTTCACTGCTGCAATGCTGTTACACCATTTTGTAGAAGTAACACTTTCCAGCTCCTTTGTGTTGTCTTTCAAACTGGACCCAAGAGAAGTTGGAACTAGCTTCACTCACACTTTCAGCTCTTTCAAGATTATATTTATTAGGAAGACATTCAAGACCTATGAAAACACCTTTACACTTGCTTCGACTCCATTCGACAACCAATGGCTTGATGCCTGGCAAAACACTACAAATCTCTTCTGGCACCTCAAGGGTTATCAGTCCAAGCTGTAGACTTTTTCAACCGAGTTAAGTGGGTCAGAGTTTCTTCCCCAGTGATTCATTTTGATAATGAGTCCTAAAAGAAGGAATCTCAGGTCAAATGAATGATCAATCTAAATGAGGTGTTCTAAAAGGGTTTAAAATCAACAATATCCACGGATGGATGATATTTAATCTCAAGTATTGAAAAGGTGGATATTTTTGAAGCTGTCAAATTATGATAAGGTTATCAATGGAGACTAGAGTAATAGGGTGAGAATTATGTGATTGAGAAGCATCAGAAAGTGATACATTGAAGCAGGCAGTATGGTGTCTATAGTTTATCTGATTCAAAATAGTGATACATACACCTAAAAGTGGCCTTGCTTTAATTGTAGGTAATTTAATAGAACTGATCAGCAGTACAGTCATTCTGCTATAATGTGCGTTTCATTAATATGAATTTGCTGTAATACAATTGAGGAATTGGGGACAGTGTTTCTAAAGTGCGAACTTTTGAAGTATGTATTGGTTATGATGTGATTTCAGCCTTGTTAATTTAAATGGTGCTGCTATTACATGATATTTTTATAACACAGGGTTGCAAAAGAATGAAACTGTGTTACAGTAGAACTGACTGTACAGGATTAACCTGACAACAGTAATCTCACTAATAAGTCAAAAAGTATACTTGTCTATTTGGGTGGCATAGTGGCTCACAACACCATGGGACCCAAATTTTATTCTACCTTTGGGTAACTGTGTGGAGTTTGCACTGTTTTATACAGTTACATAACACAGAAACAGACCTTTCGGTCTGACCAGTCTATGCTGAACGTAATCCAGAACTAAACTAGTCTCAATTGCCTGCTCCTAGCCCATATCCCTCCAAACCTTTCCTACAAATGTATTTATCCAAATGTCTTTTAAATGTTGTAATTGTGCCCACATCCACCACTTCCTCAGGAAGTTCATTCTATATGCAAACTACATTGTGTAAAAAATTTGCCCCCATGTCTTTTTTAAAATCGCTCTCCTCTCATCTTAAAATATGTCCCCTAGTCTTGAAACTCCCCATCCTAGAGAAAATACACCTACTATTAATCCTATCTACAGCCATAATGATTTTATAAATTTTATAATATCATCTTCTCAACCTTCTATCCTCCAGAGAAAAACGTCCCAGCCTAAAGAGCTTCCATACCCAGCAACGTCATGACAAATTTCCTCTGGACCCTCTCCAGCTTAATATCCTTCCCATAACTGGACACAGTTCTCCAGATGAAACCTCACCAATGTCCTGTACAACCTCAACATGATTTTCTAACTCCTATGCTCAAAAGGGCTGTGCAATGAAGACAAAAGTGCCAATACCTTTTTAGTCACCCAGTCTATATGAATCTGCATAGGTTTCCTCTGGTTGCTCTGGGTGCTCTGGTTTCCTCTTGCAATCCAAAGATTTGCAGGTTAAGTGGTTTAGCCATTGGAAATGCAGGTTTACAGGGATAGTTTAGGCAGTGGGATGCTCTTCAGAGGGTCATTTAGGACTCAGTGGCCTAATTCCACAATAAGGATTCTAAATAATTACAGCCTAATTTTCAAATAATTCTAGATTCATGTTTCCATATGGTGTTAACATTATATACTATTACATTATGGCCATTTAATATTCTAGACTGCTGAGAAGTAGAAATGGAACTTTTTTTTTATTATATAGTGTGCTCCACTGTTGTTTAAAACAAGGGACAAAACAGCACAGGAACAGGCCCTTTGGCCTTCAAAACCTGTGATGACACCCTTTGCCCTTGCATACTAAAACAGTCTTCACTTACAGGATCCATATCCCTCTATTCCTTTCCTAGTCATGTATTCATCCAAGTGTTTTCTGAATGCTTGTGTCTGCTTCCACCACCTTTTCTCTAAAAAAAATGTGCCTCTCATTTCTTTTAAATGCACCCACCCCGCACCTTGTGTCCCATAGTAATTGACCCCTCCTCCCAAGGAAAAAGCCTCATACTTTCCACTTTATCCATGGCATTCACAATCTTATAAATTTCTATCTGATTGCTCGCAACCTCCTGCATTCCAGTGAACACAAACACAGTCTATCCAACCTTTATTTACAGTTGTTTTATGAAGATGTACCTTTATGAGAATGGAAAAGCTAGCAAAAACTTTGTCCGCTTCTCTGAGTACTGGAAAATTTAAAATGTAACATTTGGTCGAACAGCTAGATGAGCGGGATTCCAAGGATGTAAAAACAAATTTGAATTTGGCCAATCAGTTTAAATCATGCCCTAAGATACCAAAACCCAATCAAGTCTGAATTTAGTATTTTGACAATATTAAAACCAATGGAATGATCTGTTACTTTGGGGTGTAAGTATCAGACAGTTTGAAACAGTTAGTCAGAGCAGCAAAGAACTGCCAAGCACCAACAACTCGAGAGAGACTGCTTACAGAAAGATCTGCTCTCTTAAAAGGGACCTTTATCTATCAATGAACTGTGAAACAGAATCCCAAAGAAGAAGACAGAGGAAAATACAGCGGTCACTCGGCAAGCTGACTGGTTTTGAAATGCGATTTTTTTTTGGTAAATCGTAAATTGGGATTTTTAAAAAAAAATCGGACCAGTATTGTAGAGGAGAAAGGTAAAAGATAGGCTTAAAGAAAGGAGTTGCAAATAGGTGTTAGTTAATATTCTGTTAGACTTCTTTTAAAAAGTGTTCATTTTTACTTTAAAAATAGTGACTTTTGGGATAGTTCTTGGCCTCTTGAATCCTAAAAGATTACAGCACAGGTTAAATATTTTCTGTGTTGCTGGTTTAAATTCGTGAGGGGGTGGTGGTTACCTCTTATTGTAACCAGACAACATACCCCCTACCAGGCAATATCCTGGTAAATCTTTTCTGTACCTTATCCAAAGCATCCACATCCTTCTGGTAGTGTGGTGGCCAGAATTGTACACATCATGCAAGAACCTTTGACAATTTCTATGTCATTTCATAGCAGCCAGCATGGTCCAGGGAAACTTGTAGAACTGAACTAATTCTTTTTAAAAGCAGAATGTGTGCCCACGTTGCTTTCTGGGCAAAAATAAGGACCACTTACAACAGGAAGGAAGTACTACAATATTGTCTTCCTGACAGGACCATGTGCAATAAGAATGAACCAATAATAAAATGAAAGCCTGGATAATTGGAAGGGCGTGAATTAGACTTTAATATCTGTGGCTGCTTTTCCAAGCTTCCCTTCCATTAATTGAGGCACTCACTGGTATTGTCATTGTAGTTCTGGACACTATATTTTTCACAGTGCATATACCTGGTGTGTTTAACATATAACATTGATTATCGAAAAGAACACTAACACGTCGCTGACGAAGCAACTACCTGATGAAAGAGCGGCGCTCCAAAAGCTAGTGTGCTTCCAATTAAACTTATTGGACTATAACCTGGTGTTGTGTGATTTTTAACTTTGTCCACTGTGTCAGGCAGACTCAATATCAAATTGCCCAAGAGGTTCATCTTACTGATGTCTTGACAATTGAATTCCTTTATCAATCATTTAGTCTACTGGTCTTTAAAATTAATAGGCAATTTTAAATTTATTTTACTCAAATGCTTTGTGATTCTCAATTTGATGGTTCACAACACGTCATTTTGTTAGTGCATCCAAATTTATCAGCAACCATACATGGGGAATTCATCTAACAGCATTATGGCTGATCTGTCTTAATAAGAAGATGGTAGCAAAAGGGCTTATGCCCAAAACGTCGATTCTCCTGTTCCTTAGATGCTGCTTGACCTGCTGTGTTTTTCCAGCGCCACACTCTTGAACCTACCTAATAAACTTCGATTGAACTGCCTGCAGTATATTTACCACCTTCCTTAAATAATGAGTCCAAATTCTTACAAATAACTCAAAATGTGGTCTCACATATGCTAAGTATAACAAAAGTGTGAAATCTTTACTTTTATGTTCAATTCTTCTTATAAAAATGAACACCACCCCATTGGCCTTCTTGATTATGTACTGTACCTGTATCATCATCAGCAATGATTAGGATTGTGTACCTAGGAAATTCTGTATCACTGATCGTGCAATCTGTGGGTTCTTGCATACTGATGAGCCCAATTCTAGAGTTGCATCTCCAGCCACACATTTGATGGGGAAATAGAATGGGTCGCCGGCTTTGTGATCATTTTCCATACTTTCTTTGCTGACAGTTCTCAAAGAATTGTGTCCCTCATCCAGGAGGTTCCTCCAAGCCAATTTCTTCTGAATTAGGGTCTTCCATGTGTTGACATCTATGTTGCATTTCTAAAGGGATGCCTTCAAAGAGTTTTTAAACCCTTCCTTTGTCCTCTTCTCATTCAAGTGCCTTCCTTGAGCAGAGTGAAGTTTTGCAATGAGAGTCGGAACTCAGGCATACAAAGCAGAGTTGATTTTGGATGATCATGATCTCTATGCTAATGCTATTGGTTGCTTCAAGAACACTGTTAGTGAGCTTGTTTACCCAGCTAATGCAGAAAATCCATCTCAAACAGCATTGATGGTACTTCTCAAAGGCCTTGAAGTGGCATTTATAGATGGTCCAAATTTCTGACCTATATAACAGTGTTAGAAGGATCCTTGCCCTTAAACACAAAAGATCTTGGTATCAGCACCAAAGTCATGGTTATCAAAGATGCTCATCCTTAGTGTTCTGAAGTCAGAGCTTATAGATTATATGCAGTGTTTAGACTGTGCATCAATGTCAACATTAGATGAGAGGTGATGTCACAGGTGGAAAGTCTGTTCCACATTTGAGAGGAAGTTGTCCTTTGACAAGAGTGTGAAATCTTTACTTTTATGTTCAATTTTCTTATAAAAATGAACACCACCCCACTGACCTTCCTGATTGACAGTCAAGAGCCTTGGTCAGATTGGTGAAGGCCATGGACAGTGTTGATGTTTCCTAGCATTTCTTTTGGAGTTGCCAGGCAGTGAAAATTATGTAGATAATTCCACAGTTTGGTCGGAAGCTACATCGGCTTTTAGGAAATCTTTCCTCAGAGCTGGCAATAATAATAATACAGTTCCACAGATCAATTGAAACATTTTATGGAAGAATGGACCAAACTTGTCCTGGGATGAGTTGGTAAAGGATTTAAGTCTTCTTCAGATTAAGACTGCAATTGTGTCTTCAGTTACCCTTCTGTGAAGATATTAGACTTAGACTTAGACTTAGACTTACAGTGTGGAAACAGGCCCTTCGGCCCAACAAGTCCACACCGACCCGCCGAAGCGCAACCCACCCATACCCCTACATTTACCCCTTACCTAACACTACGGGCAATTTAGCTTGGCCAATTCACCTGACCCGCACATCTTTGTGACTGTGGGAGGAAACCGGAGCACCCGGAGGAAACCCACGCAGACACGGGGAGAATGTGCAAACTCCACACAGTCGGTCGCCTGAGTCGGGAATTGAACCCGGGTCTACAGGCGCTGTGAGGCAGCAGTGCTAACCACTGTGCCACCGTGCCGCCCATATTAAGCAAGGTTTGAAAATACTTTTCTGGCAGAGAAGAGATACATTGTCATCAGCCTACTGAAGTTACACAAACAAGGTCAATGTCATTTTTTTCCTGGATTTCAACAGGTTGAGGTTGAAAAGCTTTCTGTTCGTCCTATAAAAACAATGCCCACAGCAGTGGGAAGCTTGTTCTTGACAAGATGAAGAATGGTGGCAATGAAGATGTAGGAAAGGGTCAGGGTGATGACACAGCTCTGCTTGACTCATGTCTTGACCTCAAAAGATTCTACCAAAATACCATTAGTGAGGACCATCAACAACCTCTGTCTACTTCACAACAAGATGTTGGTGATGAATTTCACTAGATAGTCGTCCTTTGACAAGGTTTTCCATAGCACTTCCTGATCAATGTTCAAGAGTCTTAGATTGGTGAAGGTCATGTTGGTGTTGTTCCTAGCATTTCTCTTGAAGTTGCTGAGCAGTGAAAATGATGTATACAGTTCAACAATTTGGTTTGAAGCTACACTGACTTTAGGAAACCTTTCCTCAGAAATGGCAATAACGTTCTACATGTATATGCCTTGTGCATAGGCGGAGTGCATGCTGAGCAGGAGCGGACATGGGACTGCTGGGTAAGTGAGGCCTTATATTTAGGCAGTTGCTTTACCTGAAATACTACTTGGGTAGTGTCTACCACCCATCCTCTCCCTCTAAACCAAATAAAATGTTCTGGTGACTTTTTTTTTAGTTTTCTGTCATCTTGGGAATTTAGAATAGTGGGAATGGAGGTTAGGGTAGTTGAATGTCCCTCCTGCACTCGTGACCCAACAGGAATGCAGCCAACGCCAGCTCCTCGGAAACTGTGTTAGGAAACTGGAGCTGGATGTGGATGAACTTCGGATCATTCAGGAGGCAGAAAGGGTTATTGAGAGGAGTTACAGGGAGGTAGTCACACCCCAGGTACAAGAAGAAAGTAGATGGGTTACAGCGTGGGGATAGAAAGGGAACCAGCAGGGATCTCCTGTGGCCGTTTCCCTCAAAACAAGTATACCATTTTGGATACTGTTGCGGGTGGGGGAAATGACTTGCCAGGGTAAGCAATATGGCACAGGTCTCTGGCAGAGTCTGTCCCTGTTAATCAGAAGGGAAGGGGGAAGAGGATCAGAGCATTATTCATTAGGGACTCCACAGTCAAGGAGACAGATAAGAGGTTCTGTGGGAATGAGAGAGACTGATGGTTGATGTATTACTTCCCAGGTGCCAGAGTTCATGATGTCTCAGATCATGTTTTTAGGATCCTTGACGGGGAGCAGCCCCAAGTCATGGTCCACATAGGTACAATGACATAGGTAGGAACAGAGATAGGTGTTTAAGGCAGAAATTCAGGGAGCTAGGGTGGAAGCTTAGAGCTAGGACAAACAGAGTTGTTATCTCTGGTTTGTTGCTTATGCCAAGTGCTAGTGAGGTGAGGAATAGGGAGAGAGGAGTTGAACGCGTGGCTACAAGGATGGTGCAGGAGGGAGAGTTTCGAATTCCTGAATAATTGGGGCTTTTTCTGGGGTAGGTGGTGCCTCTAAAAGCACCTGTTGGTACCTGAGATTTCAATGTTGTGGCCACTTCAGAGACATAGATAGAGCAGGGAGAGGAATGGTTGTTGCAGGTTCTGGGATGTAGATGTTTCAGTAAGAACAAAGAAGATGGTAAAAGAAGGGGAGGTGTAGCATTGTTAGTCAAGTACAGTATTATCGTGGCGGAAAGGACATTTGAGACTCGTCTACTGAGGTAGTGTGGGCTGAGGTTAGAAACAGGAAAGGAGAGGTCACCCTGTTGGGAGTTTTCTAAAGGCCTCCGAATAGTTCCAGAGATGTAGAGGAAAGGATAGCAAAGATGTTTCTCGATAGGAGTGAGAGTGACAGGGTAGTTGTTATGGGGGACTTTAATTTTCTAAATATTATCTGGGAATACTATAGTTCAGGCACTTTAGATGGGTCAGTTTTTATTCAATATGCGCAGGAGGGTTTCCTGACACAGTACGTACATAGGCCAACAAGGGGCGAGGCCACATTGGATTTGGTACTGGGTAATGAACCTGGCCAGGTGTTAGATTTGGTGGGTAAACACTTTGATTATAGTGACCACAATTCATTTATGTTTACTTTAGCAATGCAAAGGGATAGGTATATACCTCAGAGCAAGAGTTATTGTAATTAGGCATGGTTTAGGATGCATAGGATGGGAAGGAAACTGCAGGAGATGGGCACAATTGAAATGTGAAACTTATTCAAGGAACAGCTACTGTGTATCCTTGATACGTATGTACCTGTCAGGCAGGGAGAAGGTTGTTGAGTGTGGGAGCCAAGGTTTACAAAGGAAGTTGAATTTCTTGTCAAAAGAAAGAAGGCTGAAGTTAGGATGAGGACATGAAAGCTCAGTTAGGGTGCTTGAGAGTTACATGTTAGCCAGGAAAGACCTAAAGAAAGAGCTAAGAAGAGCCAGGAGGGCACATGAGAGGTCATTGGCGGATAGGATCAAGGAAAATCTTAAGTCTTTCTCTCGGTGTATCAGGAATAAAAGAATGATTAGAGTAAATTAGGGCAAATCAAGGATAGTAGGGGGAAGTTGTGCGTGGAATCAAGAGGAGATAGGGGAAGTGCTAAATATTTTTCATCAGTATTCACACTCGAAAAGGCAATATTGTTGAAGAGAATACTGAGATACAGGCTCCTAGACAGGATGGGTTTGAGGTTCACAAGGAGGAGGGGTCAGCAATTCTGGAAATTGTGGAAATAGATTGATAAATCCCAGGGGATGTATCAGAGTATTCTCTAGGAAGCCAGGGAGGAGATTGCCGAGCCTTTAGCTTTGATCTTTGTCATCATTGTCTACCAGAATAGTGCCAGAAGACTGGAGGACAGCAAATGTTGTTCCCTTGTTCAAAGAGCGGAGTGGAGACAATCCTGGTAATTATAGATCAGTGAGCTTTACTTTGATTTTGAGCTGAAAAGTGTTGGTGGAAAAGCACAGGTCAGGCAGCATCCAAGGAGCAGGAGAATGGATGTTTCAGGCATGAGCCCTTCTTCAGGAATGAGAAAAGTGTGCCAAGCAGGCTAAGATACAAGGTAGGGAGGAGGGATGTTGGATATGCAATAGGTGGAAGGAGGTAAAGGTGAGGGTGATAGGCCGGAGTGGGGGTGGGGGCGGAGAGGTCAGGAAGAAGATTGCAGGTTAGGAAGGCGGTGCTGAGTTCAAGGGATTTGACTGAGACAAGGTGGGGGGAAGTGAGCAGAAATGAGGAAACTGGAGAAGTCTGAGTTCATCCCTCGTGGTTGGAGGGTTCCTAGGCAGAAGATGAGGCGCTCTTCCTCCAGCCATCGTATTGCTTTGGTCCGGCGATGGAGGAGTCCAAGGACCTGTATGTCCTTGGTGGAGTGGGAGGGGGAGTTGAAGTGTTGAGCCATGGGGTTGTTGGATTGGTTGGTCCGGGTGTCCCAGAGGTGTTCTCTGAAACGTTCTGCAAGTAGGCGGCCTGTCTCCCCAACATAGAGGGGGCCACATAGGGTGCAGCGGATGCAGTAAATGATGTGTGTGGAGGTGCAGGTGAACATGGAAGGATCCCTTGGGGCCTTGGAGGGAAGTAAAGGAGGAGGTGTGGGTGCAAGTTTTGCATTTCTTGCGGTTGCAGGATAAGGTGCTGGGAGTGGAGGTTGGGTTGGTGGGGGGTGTGGACCTGACAAGGGAGTGGTCTTTTTGGAACACTGATAGGGGAGGGGAGGGAAATATATCCCTGGTGGTGGAGTCTGTTTGGAGGTGGCGGAAATTATGACAGATGATACGATGTATATGGAGGTTGGTGAGGAGGTAGGTGAGGACCGGTGGGGTTCTGTCCTGGTGGCGATTGGAGAGGCAGGGCTCAAGGGCAGAGGAGCGGGAAGTGGAAGAGATGCGGTGGAGAGCATAGTCGACCACGTCTGGGAGGAAACTGCGGTCTTTGAAGAAGGAGACCATCTGGGTTGTTCGGTATGGGAACTGGTCCTCCTGGGAGCAGATGCGGCAGAGACAAAGGAATTGGGAATATGGGATGGCGTTTTTACAGGGGGCAGGGTGGGAGGAGGTGTAGGCTAGGTAGCTGTGGAAGTCGGTCGGTCTATAGTAAATGTCCGTGTTGATTCGGTTGCCCGAGATAGAAATAGAGGGATCTAGGAAGGGGAGGGTGGAGTCTGTGACAGTCCAGGTAAATTTGAGGTCGGGTGGAAGGTGTTAGTAAAGTGGATGAACTGTTCAACGTCCTCGTGGGAGCACGAGGTAGCGCCGACACAGTCATCGATGTAGCAGAGGAAAGTAAAGTGTTGGAAAAGGCTATAAGAGATAGGATTTATTATCATCCGGAAAGGATGAAGTTGATTTGGGATAGTCACAGCTTTATAAAGGGTAGGTCGTGCCTCACAACTACATTGAGTTATTTGAGAAGGTGACCAAACAGGTGGATGAGGGTAAAGTGGTTGATGTGGTGTATATGGATTTCTGTAAAACATTTGATAAGGTTCCCCACAGCAGGCTATTGCACAAAATATAGAGGCATGGAATGGAGGATGATTTAGCAGTTTGGATCAGAAATTGGCTAGCTGAAAGAAGACAGTGGGTGGTGATTTATTAAAATATTCATCGTGGAGTTCAGTTACTAGTAGTGTACTGCAAGGATGTGTTTTGAGGCAAGTGCTGTTTGTTATTTTTATAAACGACCTGGTTGAGGGTGTAGAAGGATAGGTTAGTAAATCTAAACGAAGGTCGGTAGAGTTATGGATAGTGCCAAAGGAAGCTGTAGGTTACAGAGGGACATAGATAAGCTGCAGCGCTGGGCTGAGAGGTGGCAAATGGAGTTTAATGCGGAAAAGTGTGAGGTGATTTACTTTGGAAGGAATAACAGGAATGCAGAGTACTGGGCTTATCGTAAGATTCTTGGCAATGTAGATGCACAGAGAGATCTCCATGTCCATGTACATAGATCCCTGCAAGTTGCCAGGGTTGTGAAGGCGGCATATGGTGTGTTCACTTTTATTAGTAGGGATTGAGTTTCGGAACCATGAGGTCATGCTGCAGCTATACTAATGTCTGGTGCAGCCACACTTGGAATATGATGTACAGTTCTGGTCACTACATTATAGGAAGGATGTGGAAGCTGAAAGGGTTCAGAGAAAATTTACTAGGATATTGGCTGGTATGGAGGGAAGGTCTTATAAAGAAAGGCTGAGGGATGTGAGGCATTTTCGTTAGAGAGAAGGTTGAGAGATGACTTAATTGAGACATAGGATAATCAGAGAGTTGGATAGGGTGGATAGCGAGAGCCTTTTTCCTTGGACGGTGATGGCTAGCACGAGGGGACATAGCTTTAAATTGAGAGTTGATAGATATAGGACAAATGTCAGTGGTAGTTTCTTTAGTCAGAGAGTGGTAGGGGCATGGAATGTATTGCCTGCAACAGTAGTAGACTCACTAACCTTAAAGACATTTAAATGGCCATTGGATAGACATATGGAATAGCGTAGGTTAGATTAGTTTCACAGGTTGGCACAACATCAAGGGCCGAAGGGCCTGTAATCTTCTAGGTCAATCTATGCTCTTAACTCCTTCCAATGGCTTTGGCAACACTCCCGCAAGGATGTTGGCCCTATCTGGTTCAGGTGCAGACATTCATGTTTGTACATGTCCACCTTCCCTAGAAACGGTCCCAGTGATGCAAGAATCTAAAACCATCCCTTCTGCACTAACTTTTGAGCCAAGCATTCATCTGCCCTCTACTATATTTCTAGACTCACTCAGCATGTGGTACCAGGAGTCACCCAGAGATTACTATATTCATGATCCTACCTTTTAGTCTACTACCGAGCACTGTGAATTCTTGATGCAAGATCCTATTCATCTTCCTACTTATAATCTTTGTACCAATGTGTACCATTACCAATGTTTTCTCTCACTCCCCTTTAGGATGCCCTGCAGCTGTTCAGTTGCATCCCTGACCTTGGCACCAGGGAGGCAACATATTATTCTGGAGCCATGTCTATGATGCATACATGCCTGCCTGTTCCCCTAACTGATAGATCCCCTTCCATTGTGCATGAAGGAAGCAGGAATGACAATCAGACCAGTTACAATGTCAAAAGCTTGCACTCCCTTGAGGAACCATACACTCATTTGCTTCCAAAATGGAAAATCAGTTTATGACTGGGGCTTCAGGGGATTTCTGCATCACCATCTGCTTCCCTTTGATTGCCTGCTTGTCTACTGCTCCCTTTTTTCCCTCGAGTCCCTTCAGTTGCAGGTGACCACCTCACTAAATGTACTATTCCATAGCAATGCAAAGGTACATTTTCAAGTAATTGTCAAATATCTTTTTGCAAATTACTTCTGAATCTGATTCCAGTGCCTTTTTAGATAATAAATTTCAAATCATAACAATTCCTTCAATAAAAAGATACTTTAATCTCTTCCCTGGTTCTTTTATCAAATTATTTTCAATTGGTGTCCTCTGCTTATTGAGCTCCTGCCGGTTCAAAATATTCTACTTTATTAAAACTATCATTTGAACAAAGTTCCTTACTGAGAATGAGATCATCTCATTATAAAATTGAATTTTTAGTTCTATCATCATACCAGTCTTTATTCTGAACCCTTTGCCACTGCTATTTATATTAAAAAAAGCTGGAATACATTTTCTGAATCCATATTTTTGTTTTATCTACTAGCAGATAAATTATGCAAGGTGCACTGAATTATGTGCTTTAAATCCTGATTTGTCCTTGCAGTGGGAAGTTTTATTTTTAAGGCTAATTCAATTGATATGCATGTGAGCTTACACAAAACATGAAAAAATATCGCATGATGCACCTGCCAGCAAAATTAAAGGAAAAATGACTGGATATAAAACTAGTTTAAGAACAGAGGAAAATGCAGTGGAAAACATTGTTTATCAGACTAGATGGTAGAGTGGATATACGTTGGTGTTCCCACGGAGGTTGTTTCAAGGATCTCTGCTCTGTATAGTAATGACCGGGATTTGTGCATGCAAAGCACAATCTCAATACTGGCAGATAGAAAATTCCAGGTTATGTGGCCATGATTCAATACTGGTAGATACCGTATATACTTGAATAATAGTCAATGTAAAGGTCGAGCACTTATTTTTGGCCAAATAACCTGGAATTTTCCATATATCGTGTAAAAGTCAACCCTAGTTCTTCCCAGATAACAGATCAATGTTTATGAGTCAGTGTGCCAGCCGTCACGTCCCACTCCACCTGTTGTTACATTCTGCTCCTAGTCTTCCAGTCCGCTGGCTGTTACGTTCCGCTCAGGTTTTCAGAATTAAGTTTTTTTTCCTTTCATTCGTTTAGAGATCAGTTGAGCTTCTGCTAATGATACAGTAGGAATTTGGACTGGCATGAATTTCAGCCCCTCAAAAGTTGTATCCATTTAATCATCAACCCCATAAATTTAACCTTAAAAAATTAGTCAAAAAATTTGACTATTACTCAAATATGGTAATACAATGCTCAAAAAGTGTAAAACAAACTGATTGTACAGTTACTTGGAAAGATTCTGTCTAATGTGTGACAGAAACAAGTGTGATGGTTATCTCGAGATTATTTTGCAGCAAACTCTCCAATTTACACAAGAGGCATGGTGATATTGTTGTCAAGGAGCAGCAAGTTTCCAACTGATGCTCTTTCTTGCTGTTTAAATAGCTTATTAAAAAAGCCCAATTTCCCCACGTATGGCAATAAAGAAAATTTGACAAGGAAATCAGAGCGAGTCCCCTGTGGTTTCAGCTCACTGCTTGCTCCAAACAAATTCCAGTTTGCCCAATACTAAACTGAAGAGTAGAGCCTGACTTACAAGCACCAGCCGCAAACTCTTTCACTATGGGCAATGGCACCTACCAGGATGACCTTCAAGGCATCTATGCAATGCTTTGGCCTTGTGCCCTACATTATCACACATGTGAAGCAGGGAACACCAACAAGCAGCATCAGTACTTGCCCGAATAATAGCTACACAGGGAGAGGCACCCAGCACATGTGGACCAGCCTGCCAGGTCTGCTCCCTTGTTCTCTCAGTACTCATTCACTTTGTCTATTAACATGCCTAGATCTTGTAAGTCTTGCTCTGCTGTGCTTTGTACTGGGAAGTAGCACTGTAACACAACTAGGCAGCTAGTCATGCTGTACTCAATGAAGGGCACTTAGATCTTCTCATATGTCAGTGAGCAATGTCATGTTACCACTTGTAGCACTTGGCAGGAACATTCACACCAAATTCAGTGCATCTGCAGGGCACAGTGGGACACCACCTGAAAATCTTCCACAATCAATTCTCTGGGGGGTCCTGTCTGTCAGGAAATTCAGAGTGGTTAGTCAAAGGCAGTTTCCCAAACCAGACCGAGGCATCAGCCAAAGACAGTGAGGCTTTGAGGTTTTGTGCTTCAGGGAGTTGGTAGTGGTCCATCCTTTTTCACTGTAGGGGCCAAGCCAAAGAAAGGGGACAAATGTGGCTGCCATTCAGAGGTCTATGCAGGTGTTGGCCAGTCAGGTTAGCTGAAAAGGTGGGCCATGGTAATTCCACTTTCACCATTCAAAGGAGTAAAGGACAAAAGGGGGAGGAGAGTTTCTTTTGGAGGATGGGTAGTGAAGGAAGTATGGAGACATTTATTTGAGTTGGGTGATAGCTTGGGGATGTTTAAAGCCTGTGGAGTTGACAGAATGGACACTTGAGGGAAAAAGGATGACATTTGGTGTCTCAGCAACACATTAACACTAACATTGACAGCAAGTGAAAGTGTATCACTCAGTTACTTTATCATGAAGCACAGAGACATTGTACAATGTCCAAGAGGATGGGTTTGAACATAATGGAAAGAATAACTGAGCTCATGAATGAAGAGGGGGTATATCGAAAATAGAATAGTGGAGGTTAAATGGGCTTCAGATGGTTGCACTGACCTGTGAAATCAGAGAGCTGAAGGGCCTGCACTGCGCTGTAATTTTCTATGTTCTCTATCTACAACCAGTACTGGGCAAACCATTAGTGCCACACACGTGAAATGTTGACGACATAGGAATGCAGGCTGTGTGCTCCCTGACCATCTTGTAGCCTTGACTACATACTGTCACTGTTGAGGAACTGCCTGAGATAGACAGTCCTCCAGCCAGCTGAACACTGAAACATGTTAGGCCACACAGTTAGAGTACATTTTGGAAGAACAAATAAGAATGCGGAATACAGGGTTAACGGTAGGGTTCTTAGTCAGGTGGAGGAACAGAGGGATCTTGGGGTCTATGTACATAGATCTTTGAAAGTTGCCACTCAGGTGGATAGAGCTTGTAAGAAGGCCTATGGTGTATTAGCGTTCATTTGCAGAGGGATTGAATTCAAGAGTTGTGAAGTGATGTTGCAGCTGTACAGGACTCTGGTTAGGCCACATTTGGAGTACTGTGTGCAGTTGATTGCCTCACTTTAGGAAAGATGTGGAAGCTTTGGAGAGGGTGCAGAGAAGATTTACCAGGATGTTGCCTGGAATGGAGAATAGGTCGTACGAGGATAGGTTGAGAGTTCTCGGCCTTTTCTCATTGGAACGGTGAAAGATGAGGGGTGACTTGATAGAGGTTTAGAAGATGATCAGAGGAATGGAGAGAGTAGACAGTCAGAAACTTTTTCCCCAGGTACAACAGTGTTACAAGGGGACATAAATTTAAAGGTGAAGGGTGGAAGGTATAGGGGAGATGTCAGGGGTGGGTTCTTTACCCAGAGAGTGGTGGGGGCATGGAATGCGCTGCCCTTGGGAGTGGTAGAGTCAGAATCATTGGTGACCTTTAAGCAGCAATTGGATAGGTACATGGATGGGTGCTTAATCTAGGATAGATGTTCGGCACAACATCGTGGGCCGAAGGGCCTGTTCTGTGCTGTATTGTTCTATGTTCTATGTACAGTTGTAGAATTCACATAGACAGGATGTGATACTTCTGGAGAGCCTACCCCATGGTAGGCTCATTCAGAAGGTCAGGAGGAATGGGAAACAGGGAAACTTAGTTGTTTGGATACAGAATTAGCTGGCCAACAGAAGACAGCGAGTGATAGAATGAAAATATTCTGCCTGGAAGTTAGTGGTGTTCCACAGGGCTCTGTCCTTGGGCCTCTACTGTTTGTAATTTTTATTAATGACTTGGATGAGGGGATTGAAGGATGGGTCAGCAAGTTTGCAGATGACACAAAGGTTGGAGGTGTCATTGACAGTATAGAGGACTGTTGTAGGCTGCAGCGGGACATTGACAGGATGCAGAGATGGGCTGAGAGGTGGCGGTTGGAGTTCAACCTGGATAAATGTGAGGTGATGCATGTTGGAAGGTCGAATTTGAAAGCTGAGTACAGGATTAAGGATAGGATTCTTGGCAGTGTGGAGGAAGAGGGATCTTGGTGTGCAGGTACATAGATCCCTTAAAAATGGCCACCCAAGTGGACTGGGTTGTTAAGAAAGCATATGGTGTTTTGGCTTTCATTAACAGGGGGATTAAGTTTAAGAGTAGTGAGATCTTGTTGCAGCTCTATCAAACTTTGGTTAGACCGCATCCAGTTCTGGTCACCCTATTATAGGAAAGATGTGGATGCTTTGGAGAGGGTTCAGAGGAGGTTTTCCAGGATGCTGCCTGGACTGGAGGGCTCATCTTAGGTTGATTGAGCTTGGACTTTTTTTTCATTGGAGAAAAGGAGGAGGAGGAGGAGGAGAGGGGACCTAATTGAGGTATACAAGATAATGAAAGGCATAGAGTCGATAGCTAGAGACTATTTCCCAGGGCAAAATGACTAACATGAGGGGTCATAGTTTTAAGCTGGTTGGAGGAAAGTTTAGAGGAGATGTCAGAGGTGGGTTCTTTACATAGTTGAGAGCATGAAATGCTTTGCCAGCAGCAGTTGTGGAAGCAAGGTCATTGGGGACATTTAAGAGACTACTGGACATGCATACGGTTACAGAAATTTGAGGGTGCATACATGAGGATCAGTGGTCGGCACAACATCTTGGGCTGAAGGGCCTGTTCTGTGCTGTACTGTTCTATGTTCTAGGATGCAGGGGAGAATTATCAGAATGTTGCTGGACTGGAGAATTTCAGTTATAAGGAAAGATCAAACAGACTGGTGTTGATTTCTTAAAGCAAAAAAGAGATGGGGGGGGGGGGGAAATGTGATGCAGAAGTATAAAATTATGAGTGACATAGACAGTGTAGTGAAGAAAACTTTCACCTTGATGGAGGGATCAGTGACCAGGACATACAGATTTAAGGTAAGGGGCAGAAGATGTAATGGAGGAAATGCCTTTTCACCTCGAGGGTGTTGGGAGGCTGGAACTCACTGCCTGTAAGGACGGTCGAGGCAGAAACCCTCATGACATTTAAGGAGGTATTTCGATGGGCATGTGTGTTGCAAGGCATTCAAGGCTTGGGCTCAGTGCTGGAAAATGGGATTAGTACAGGCAGATTGTGTCCATGTCAGTCAAAAAAAAACAATGGACCAAAGTGTCTTTATCTGTGCTGGAGATCTCAATGACTCTAATATTGAAGAATAAACTGAAGCTGTTAGTCAGCCAATACCATGTACAAGGTCATTGGCACTATTGTATACCTTGCAATCTGACATCTTTAGGGATCAAGGAATGACGCCACCACTGGTCACAACAAAGCATCTAGACCCTGCAAAGAGACATGGACAAACTCAAACAATGTACTTAACTGTCAACTATGACCCCTGTGTCTTCACTAAACCTTTCTTCTCTCCTCCCTGCTATTCCATCTCACTTGGTTCCCCTGTTGCACAGATGGACCAGAGGAGAGTGCTGCTTTGTGGAGACAATTGGTCCTTATGATTTAGTGGGGTAACTCAGGCATTTGTGTCTAGACAGACCAGACAAGGCAAGGTGTGGTGACCTCTCCTAGCCAGAACATCCAAGGATCAGAGGGGTGCAGGCAGGCTTGAGTTGGGAGAGCTAGGCCACTTCGGAGTATACATTGCTGAGAGAACTGTTTGTGATCTGTCTTCTTGCTGCATGTCTCCTGGCACCACCCTTTCTCTTGTGGCAATGCAGCACCTGCACTGTGGCCAAGGCTTCCCAAGCCTTCTTGCAGTCTGGCTTCTGGTCTGGGACCAATGTCTGGGAAATGGTTTGTAGGCATACACTACCTTTGGGTTATGCCAGCCAATACCACGTACAACAACTTGTCAATGGAGGCAGCCAGACAATTGCTTGACTGGGAAAGAACAAGTGGAAAGGGAGTCATTGGATGAATCCACCAAATGCTAGCAGTGGCACGTTGGGCTAATGCTTTCTTTCTGTAGTATATGATTCTATGATTATGTGAAGTTCCACGTGGGGAGCATTAAACTGAACACTTTCTGCTCTATTGCCACTCTGATTAAAACAAGTAAAGTTTGGAGCATGTTTGATCTGTGGGCTCAGCTTAATTGCTAAATAATTTCTTAAAAAAAGTTAACTTTCATGCTATGGGTGTCACTGTAGACCAGCACTTATTTCCCCTACTAGACGACATTCAAGAAAGTTATGGTTCTGGAACACAACAGTGTGCCTTTGAAGATGGTAATTATTCAAACACTGAGTCCTGACCCATAACATTGGCTAAACCAGAAAAGAAAGGCAAATTTCCTTCTCGAAAGGACATTAGTAGAGCAACCAATTTTTAAAGAAAATTCTGTTGTTAAATGATGACCATGCAACACGACTTGAATTTCAGATATATTTAAGTAATTGGACTTAAATTCCCTGAGCTACAATGGTGCTCTTGAATTTGCGCCTCCAGCTCATTAGGCCTTTGGATAAGTAATATAAGCACTCGGGTACTGTAATTACAACACATCCCGACTACACACATTGAATATATTGAGCCAACAGTTGAGCCATTAAAGCAGAACAGAAACATGTGATGAAGATACAGTAGAAAATATACATTACCTGCTACACTGTGTTAAAGCATTTTATTCCAATTACTCTGTTGGCCAGGGACTGCTCACATATAAAAATAGCAGCTTGTGAACTTAAGTTACCTAAAACCCAGCCACAGGCTCAGGCTCGAAACACATCAGCCCTGACAAATGACATAAGATGCAAATCTTTATTTAGAGGAAGCATAATGAAGTAATCCAAATATAGTCTCCTTGGACTGAGCTATAGTGGAAAGACACTGGCTCATCATTTGAACTAAAGAACAAGACAACACAATTTGGGAAGGTAAAGAGAAAGGATAAAAATGAAGGATTTCAGCAGTGCAAACTCTGGACATCAGCATCTGTGAAGTTGTGAATCCTATGCTTAGAAGTGTGGAGATAACCCTGAGACTTGGAGAAATCGTCTCGCCAGTGTGAACTTCTATTCTTGGGTAATGGCCTTTATTTTAGTTGGGTGTTTAGGAGGAAATGTCATGGGAACCAGTGGGTGTGCGCCTAGCTTTTAGCCTTATAGGAATCGCATGCCTACTGTTAACATTTCCCTAACAAACAGTATGAATTGTACATCTGTTTTAACTAAACTAATAAAATTTGTGGTAGTTGATACATACTGGACTCTTGTTCTCTGTGTCAAGCCAATGACAGTTGTTGAGGGTGGTAACCAGGCAACATCTCCTGGAGGCTTTTCCCTGTCTGGTTGATACTCTAACTACAAAGCTAAGAAACTAAATCTTTTTATAATGAGCTTCCATCTCAGTAAAGAGGCTGCAGGCCAATCTATATTCAATGATCTGCTATGAAAGCACACTGTCTGACAGCTTAAGATAAATAAGCACAGAAGCAAAGACCATCTACAACATTATATCACTTTCAGACACATTAAACATAAAACAATCCCCGATAATCTAAAGAAAAGGTCAGTTTCTCTTATCTCCCAATGTTAAGATGCCAGGAACTGGATCTGCATCTTTGCTAAAAATTGTTCAGCTCTTCCTTGGACCATATTTGCATATCAAGTTTGACTGAAATCTGTTAATTAGATTTTGTGATGTATTATTGACGAACAGGCAAATAGAAAAATCTTCAATGGCAGAAATTGGAAAATGCCAAAGTGCAATTAATGACTGCAACTCAGAAGTAGTGTCAGTAAGTCAAAACAGGCAACCAATCTTAAGAAAAATACAATTAGGAGTAAAAACGAACAAAAATCTCAACAGAGTTTTATTTTAAGCCTCAGAAAAACACGTATGTATCCACCTTTTCTGTGAAACGTTTTACATTCTCCATTCCAGTACTGCACAGGTCCCTTCCCTTACACACCTCTCCGATATGGATTTTACCTGTGTGCTTTTCTGCTCTCCCTGTACTGGAAAACAGCATCAGTTGTTTCCAGTTTCAATATTCTCTCACCTTCAGGTAATATATTTCTCTGACTCCTCATTTTCTCAGCTTTGTTTCCATTTCTGGAGACAGGCTATTAATCAATATTCCCAGTTGGCCCTAAATCCCAGAACTACAGTGACTGCACTTCTATCCACCCCACTTTCTTTAAGGGCTCTAATTTTCACTCCTAGCTTCTATCTGTTCAGAAGATGCAGTCTTCCATTTTAATTCTTTCAATATGTTTTCCTCTTTCCTCAGTGTAAAAGTCTGCTGTGCCCCAATTACCACAAGGTTGACAGGACTTTCAACTGTTTCTGCTCTACTTCCTATATTCTCATCCCTCGCCTCATCTCCCGGAAATGTAATAGAGTTCTCTTGTCGGCATCTTCCCTCCAGTAGGGGTCACCTTCTCGTCTTCATATCACTGCTATTCCTCCCATCCTCAACTCCCTTCCTACCTTCCTTCCAGCGTTAAACCATTGCCAACAGATCTTCCTGTTCCCTCCCCTTTAGCACTCCAAAGGGACAGTTTCTTCTGGGTCACGGTGGTCAATTTCTCAGTCACCCTCTACTCATGTCGATATCCCTTTGGATGCAAGTTTATGAAAAAAACAGTTCCCTTCCAAAAGCCACGACCATCTCTTCCAAACGAAACAGCAATTTCCATGTACTTCTTTCAATTTTGTTTACCGAAAGTTAGTCACTGCTCGACATGTGGTCTCCTTTACTCTGAAAGAAACGAATATAGGTTGAAGTCACTGCTTTAAGGACTTCCACCATCCAGTCACAAGCATGATCATAACTTATTAGGTATTTTAATTCTTCTTTCCATTCTCACTTTTACCTGACTACCTGTAAGAGAGACCTTCACAGAGGCAGGAACAACTTGGAGGCGGAGGAGTTCACTCAAGCGAATCGAGTGGTTTATTACAAGCAGCTCCGAGTAAATGCAACGAGAGAAGTTCCAGGTAGACACGCACAAATACTGACGTCACTAATTAATGAGCACGAGCTACAGCTTTTTTACACAGAAATAAACAACTTGTCTAGCAATCATCAGCAGGTTGTCTCTACCCGCCCCCGTTTCTAGTGTGGTCATTCCCTAGGCATCATATGCTCTCATTTTAGTTTGATAATTTAATCAGAGTTTGGTAATTTAATCAGCTATCTAGTTTGTCAGATATTCCTGTCTTATCATCTCATAAACCAACTATCTTACGTCAGGGTGTATGGTCCTGTGGTCTAACTGAAATGTTAAAAATCACGTAGCACCAGATTATAGTCCGGCAGGTTTATTTGGAAGTATTTGCTTTCAGAGCGCTGCTTCATCAGGTAATTAGTGGGGCAGGATCATAAAACAGAATTTATAGTAAACCTGATGGAGAAGCGCTCAGAAAGCTAGTGCTTCCAAATAAACTGTTGGACTATAACCTGGTGTTGTGTGATTTTTGACTTTGTCCACCTTAGTCCAACACTGGCACCTCCACATCACTGAAATGTCACAGGTGTCGACCATTTCAACATAGTCAGTAGACCACATTATTCTACCTGAATAAAACTTGCTTAGGCATTCTCAGTCAATTATTTCATGTCTACTAGTGTGGATGCGTGTGTATGGGAGATTCTTCCCTTTCAGTCTCCTCGTTGGCCCATGGCACCATGTGATCAGATAACCGTCCATTCTTTCTCTTCTACAGTCGGTGGGGCTGTTAAAGAATTGACAATCTCATCCTTAAAAATGGCTTTGCTAACCAATTATAAGAAATACTTGACCTGTTGCAAGACAACCTCAAGCTTCACAGCTCACCACAAACCTCAGCTCATAGGGAGCTGGAATCACATCTGCACCATCACTTTGATTAAGCCTGTGCAGCAGTCTACCGGTAATGGGGTTTCTGTCTGTATCAATGCTGGTTCACAGGGGAATACCCTACTCACAGGGAAATTGGATAGTTTCTTCCCTGTTTATCCACGATTCGCCATTTTGGCAGGTGTCAGTAATATAATAGAGCTGTTGTGCTCAATATGAGTGGTGTCGTCGCGTTTATTTTGGCAGGCCGTCGAGAGCGTGAAGTGAGCTTCCGTGGTCACGATAGTGTGATCATTGGTCCGGGTTATCTCCAGGGCTCAATTGTTGTAGCTGATGAAGGCTCACTGGATTAAAAGGTACAGCCTGTAGAGACATAATGCGGGACACAAAAGCGCAAGGTCTAACCTGTGCTGTTAGTTTTCATATATTTTCATTTGGGATGGATGGCGCCATTTCCTTATGCCGGCTCCGTCAAATAACTTGTCACGTCCCCTCTCTGTGCCAACCCTCCGGTTTGCTGGTATTCCTTGTACTAGGAGCCCTGTCTCCTGCCTTAACTATGGGAGCATGGGAGGAAAAGCCCTGTTCCCAATCATGAACCTGGTGTATTTGTGTCAGTTGACCCTTCAGGTTTTATGGGTGGATGCATTGGTGTTACACACATTCCTAACCACACCCTTTTGAATGTGTCATCGCTGCTCCCCCAGTGATCAGGTCTTGTGGCAATTTCACAGCGCATCCTGTTATCAGTTCAAACAATGTCAGTCCAGGCAGCCTATGATGAATCCCCGTCTGTGCCATTAAGATAGCAGGGAGCGCGGTGGTCCATTTGACCCCTTCGTCCTGACCTACCTCTCCTCCCTCTAACAAGAATCTCAGTGAGTCCCTCTCTCACTGCACCCCCCAGGCCATCTCCTCTGCCCTAAAGCTCTCAGTCTCAACCCCAGCTTCAGCACCGCCCTCTTGACCTGCAATCTTCTTCCCGACCTCTCCGCCCCCATCCCCTCTCCGGTCTATCACCCTCACCCTCACCTCCTTCCACTTATCGTATTCCCAGCACCCCTCCCCCAAATTCCCTCCCCCCTACCTTTTATCTCAGCCCGCCTGGCACACGAGCCTCATTCCTGAAGAAGGGCTTATGGCCAAAATGTCGATTCTCCCGCTCCTCGGATGCTGCATGGCCTGCTGTGTTTTTCCAGCACCACATTTTTCAACTCTGGTCTGCAGCATCTGCAGTCCTCACTTTATCCTACCTTCGTCAATGCCTGTTTCAAAGTTCTATTTGTCCTTTCTACTATTCCTGAACTCTGAGGATGGTAAGGAATGTGACATCGCTGGGAGATCCTTGAGGCATTTGCCAGTGAAGTGGGTCCCCTGGTCAGAATCTGGTTGCTGCGAGACTCCCCATCTCGGGATTATTCCAGTAGCCAAGACTCAGATCAGTTTCTGCAGTACACTCACGAGTGGAAAAAGCACCACCCACTGGGTGAATTGAGCAATCAGGACCAGGCAATATCACCTATTCTGGCTTTGCAGCAATTGTCCAAAGACATTTACATTCTTTCCTGGGTTCTGTCCAAGCACGGGCAATACATCGCTTTCTGTCCAAGCACGGGCAATACAAGCAACTTTTAGCTTTACCTCTTCCATTCCCTCCCACCACCAGATTTTGGGCATCAAATTCCCTATCTACATGTGCCACATCATGGTATACTTCATGTAAGATCTGTTTGGTACATTATGGGGCAATTGCTGCATCCTTTAATCTCCACACTTTGTCTGAGTATTACCCATCCCCTACCTGCACCCACAAGGTCTTTTCCTTGGCTGTCGCCATTGTCTGTATTTCTGATCTATCCGATAATGGGGTCACTTCGGGCCTGTCCTTTCTGAATGCACTTCTGCTGCTTTGGTTTCAGAACAGCAGAGCCTTTGCTGCTTGGTCTTCCCAGATATTGCCCTGTTGTTCTGGGGTAGTTATTTTTATTGCAGTTCCTGGCTTGGGAAATTTATTGGCTTCTACCTGGGCTCAAATGCGGTATTGGTGCTGGATTGGGTTGTCTGCTGAGGTCACAAGTTCCTGTCATGCCCATGCTGTCATATAATGATGCACTATCCCAAATGTGCATCTACTGCCCGGATAAATGTTTACTCTTTTTTCTTCCCTTTCATTAGCACTAGTGCCCTGGTGAGGGCTGTCAACTCTGCTATTGTGCCGAATGCATTTATCTATCCTTCCTCCTGCCAATGTCCCGCCTTGGCCTTCCACCATGTCCATGTAGTGCATGACACCCCATCCACATAGTTCATGTTCCATCTACATACATGTTATGAAGCACTGATGCAGCTCACAAACCAAAGAATTTCAGAAAGTCCCAGCCCAGAAGGAGACTGAGGCTTATGGGTGACTGTGCCCATTTCCTGAAGGCTCACATGGTGCCTTCTTTCAGAACCGCTATCTTACAGCCCTTGCCCCTCAGCCCCACCAACTTTCTAGGGGAATCCTGCTGGATCTATTTGCTGTGTTGTCATCACACTGTAGTCTTGCTGGTATTCGTGAGGGACCCCTCGTATTAACATATAGCGTCTGGATTCTCTCGGGTGTCCTTAATCACTTCTACATGTTACCGGCCCAGTAGAAGTGCTGCTTCCACTTGGCACTTCTAGCATCAGTGATGTCTTTCAGTTTTCCAGCCTCTAATGTGTGGGAAGTGTTGTGTGGGACAATGTTGTGTGGGAAGTGTAGGATAACTTTCCCCATTAGGCATAAGCTGTGGTTGGCTATTATGGTCCATCTCTATGCGGGGCTCAGATGTAACTGTGTTGTCCCAGGACGCCAGGGTCCTATCTTCCTGAATAATATCCTACCAGTCTCAATTTGTCTCCATGCTCTTGGAGGGCTACTTATGATTGAAGCCCATTGGACTCATGGCAAAAGAAATTGAAGGGCTTATTCAAATTTGATAAGCCCAAAATAGAGGTTGTGGTCAGTTTGTCCTTGATTTTCACAAATGCTGCCTCCTGCTCGGTGTCCCAGAATATTTTACATTGGTTGATCTTGGATAGTTTGGGTATGAATGGGTCTAAGATGGTTCTGAGATCCCCCAGTGTGTCCCTTATCATTCGGCCAACAGTCGTCAACGCCATGATGTTCATATTTGGTTTGTTTGGTATTGAGATTCCAATCATCAGGTTTCTCATTAATTATTTAACTTCCTTGGTCCATACATTTTCCAGATTAATCCGATCCAGAGTTGCTATTAGCAGTGGAAGTTGGTGGGGCTGAGGGGCAGGAGCTGTAAGGTGGCGGGTTTAGAAAGAAGGCACCATATGGGCCTTCACGAGATGGACAGTCTCCTCCTGGGCTGTGGCTTTCCAAAATTGTTTTGGTTTGTGAGGTGCATCGGTGCTTTGTTTGTATAACATAGCTACATTCATCAGTCCCTTCCTAGCTTTGTCCTTGTCATTTTTCGGTCCCTACCACCAAGCCTTTTGCTTAGTGGTAGATTGACATCCGTCCCAACCATTTCTCATCAGTTTGTTAAGAAGTTTTTTATTTGCTTCAAATCTGTCCATAAAGTGGAACTTTCTGGTTCCTAGTTTTCGAGGCGTTTGAAATCTGACGGAGCCATTGTTTAACGTGCACCTCTAACTTGGTTGAGTATTAAAATTTCCTGGCTTCTCAATCTTTTTCTCGCTCCGAGCGGTCTCTATGCCCACTTCACCCGGCCATCACATGGTCCAACTGGGCTCTTAATTTAAGTTCTGTCTGGGTGTTTGAGAGCTTAGTTGCACATACAGTCATCGAGTTATAGAAATGTCCAGCATGAAAACAGACTCTTCAGTCCATCTAGTCCATGCTGACCAGATATCCCAACTAGTCCCACTTGCCAGCACCCAGCCCATATCCCTCTAAACCCTTCCCATTCATATACCCATCAAGAAGCCTTTTAAATATTGCATCTGTACCAGCCTCTACCACTTCCTCTGGCAGGTCATTCCATACACGTACTACCCTCTGGGTGAAAAAGTTGCCCCTTAGGTCCCTTTTATACCTTTCCCCTCTCACCTTACATCAATGCCCTCTGGTTCTGGACTCCCCCACCCCAAGGAAAAGACCTTGTCTATTCCATCTCATCCATGCCCCTCATGATTTTATAAATCTCTGAGGTCACCCTCAGCCTTCGATGGTCCAGGGAAAACAACCCCAACCTATTCAGCATCTCCCTCAGCTCAAATCCTTCAACCTGGCAACATCCTTATAAACCTTTCTGAACCATTTCAAGTTTCAAAACATCCTTCCTTCCTGAGAAACTGAAATCTGTGATCTTAACCAATGTAAATGTGAATGGCGCCAATGTTAAGTGCTTTTAATCAAAATACATTGATTTATCAAATGTGAATAATTCTCAGACTGCATTGTTCACTCCTACAGTCTGAATTTCTGTTTCTTACTTTTTCTGCTGAATTGAAGCTGTAGACAGATCCCCGTAACTAAACGTAGCACTGCTGGGTACCTCAGAGAATATTGAATATTTAAGTCTGTTACATTTTCATTACATCACCAAAAGTCTTCCTTTTCTTAATTATGGCCCCAGAAAAGTCTTGAAAAAACATTACCTTCAAACCTTTGTAAACCAAAGCCTGTGGATCTCTTCACAGTCTTTTGGCTGTTTTCATTATTAATTGCTTTCCTTTATAGTGTTGGAGTCACACTAGGACTGGGCAGTGGCGTTGATCCAGCCCAGAACTTTTTTTTTATTTCAAAAATATACTTTATTCATAAAATAATTTGATGGTCTGTACAGTTGGTCATGCCATACATATGTAAACATTTACATACAGAGACCAGAATTTATCATTTTTATACAGGTCTGTACATTTTTCAATCATATGCCCATATAATTAGCTGAGGCGTCAGCAGAGCCCAAATGACTGCATGAGCCCCCTGTTCTTCGTTAGGCAGGCAGATGTTACATGATGGTCTTTCCCCACCGCGCCTTGGCGGAAGTTGCCCCAAGCTTCAGTACGTCCCTTAACACGTAGTCCTGGACCTTGGAATGTGCCAGTCTGCAACACTTAGTCGGGGTCAACTCCTTCAGCTGGAAGATCAACAGGTTTCGGACCACCTAGAGAGCGTCCTGCACCGAGTTGATGATCCTCCAGGTACAGTTGAAGTTCGTCTCAGTGTGCGTCCCGGGGAACAGGCCGTAGAGCACGGAGTCCCGCGTCACGGCGCTACTTGGGACGAACCTCGACAAACACCACTGCATTCTTCTCTAGACTTCCTCTGCATATAGGCACATTCCAGAAGGAGGTGTGTGACAGTCCCCTCCCCCCCGCAGCCGCTTCAAGGGCAGCATGCGGTGCAGCTTACAGTCTGGGCGTACATAAAGGATCTCACAGGCAGAGCCCTTCCCACCACCAGCCAAGCCATGTCTTGGTGCTTGTTGGAAAGTTCTGGCGATGAGACATTCTGCCAAATGGCTTTGACAGTCTGCTCAGGGAACCGCTCAATAGGATCCGCCCTCTTCTTTTCCTGAAGGGTCTCGAGGACACTACGTGCTGACCACTTCCTGATGGACTTGTGGTCAAAGGTGATTTTCTTCATAAACTTCTCCAAGAAGGACAGGTGATACGGAACGGTCCAACTACTCGGAGTGTTCCGTGGCAGTGAGGCCAGGCCCATCCTTCGCAACACTGGAGACAGGTAGAACCTCAGTACGTAGTGACACTTGGTGTTTGCATACCGGGGATCCATGCACAGCTTGATGCAGCCACACACAAAAGTGGCCATCAGGGTGAGGGTGGCATTGGGTGTATTTGTTTCCCCCTGTTGCCCAGATCTTTGTACAGTGAGTCCCTTCAGACCCGGTCCATCTATGAACTCCATATAAACAGGAAGATGGCCCGGGTGACTGCAGCGGCACAGGCTCTGGGAATAGGCCAGACCTGTGCCACGTATAATAGCAATGACAGTGCCTCACACCTGATGACCAGGTTTTTTCCCGCGATGGAGAGCGACCGTAGCTTCCATCTGCCCAGTTTCTGCCTCACTTTGCTGATACGCTCCTCCCAACACTTGGCACACGCCCCAGCCCCCCTGAACCAAATACCCAGCACCTTCAGGTGGTTGGTCCTGACGGTGAAGGGGATCGAGGATTGGTTGGCCCAGTTCCCGAAGAGCATGGCCTTGCTCTTGCCTCGGTTTACCTTGGCCCCCGAGGCCCGTTCGAACTGGTCACAAACGCACATGAGTCTGCGCACGGACAGCGGATCCAAGCAGAAAACGGCGACGCCATCCATGTACAGGGAGGCCTTAACCTGCAGGCCCCCGCTGCCAGGAATAGTCACCCCAATCAGGCTAGCATCCTTCCTGATGGACTCGGCAAATGGCTCTATGCAGCACACAAACAAGGCAGGAGAGAGAGGGCAGCCCTGCCTGACTCCAGATCTGACTGGGAAGCTATCTGATTCCCACTCATTGATTGACACTGCATTGACAATGTTGGTGTAGAGCAGTCTGATCCAATTGCAGATTCCCCAAGGCCCATTTTGGAGAGAACATCTCTTGTATACCTGTGTGATATCCTGTCAAAGGCTTTCTCCTGGTCCAGGCTGTTCAGGCAGGCGTCCAACCCTCTGTCCTGCACGTAGGCGATCATATCCCTGAGGAGTGCGAGACTCTCAGCAATCTTCCTGCCCGGCACAGCACAGTTTTGGTCAGGGTGAATCACCGACCCCAGAGCAGACCTGACCCGTTTGGCGATTACCTTTGACAGGATTTTGTAATCCGCTTTCAACAGTGTGATTGGTCTCCAATTTTTGAATTCCTCCCTCTCCCCCTTCCGCTTGTAGATGAGGGTGATAATGCCTTTCCTCATGGATTCACTCATGGTACATGATATACACCTCCAGCAGGTCCTGGCCAATCAAGTCCCACAGAGCGCAATAGAGCTCAACCGGTAAGCCGTCGCTTACACAATCCAGCCCAGAACTATGCAACGTGACCCGGTGGGCTCGTTCCACACTCACCTGGCCTGACTTGATCTCCAGCCCCAGCACCTCCGGGAACCAGCTTTAAAGACATTCAGCGAGGTTTTAACCCTCCTCCCTCTCTGGAAGACCAATGACATGCAAATTATTTCTCTGAGCTCGGTTTTCGAAGTCGTCTACTTGTTCCTGTGGGGCCCGAACCTTCCTGCCCCTCGGAGTTCTTCGTCATGGTCTCCAAGACCACGGTCATTTGTTCTACCGCTTCCACACACCGATCCAGAGCCCAGATCTCCTCCTAATGCTTTGTCAGCATGGCAGTAATCGGCTCAAGCGCGGTTTGATTTTCTCATGGAGATTTGCAAGCTCAGTGAGCAAATGCTGCTGCTTCACCGAACTTAAAGGTGTCACCACGGGATATGAAGCAATGGTTGCAGGCGCACCCAACACAGTAGATGTCTTCATTTTAACTCCAGAGCCTCCAAATCCTAATTTCAAAAGGAGGTTCTAGGTGCTCTTCCTACTTTATACTAAAACTTTTCCTCAGGGGTGACTAATTGGGGGTAGGACCCCAGCTTGCCTGGGGTATGGCACAGAGCCTACCGTAGCAGACCTTTCAGATTGCCGCCATCTTGAATCGCCCCAGTCTGAGTTTCTTAATGTATTCTATCCATGGAGTCTGTCCCACAAAATATTATTCTGTCTCTTTTTATTTCTGTTTCAACAATGCTCTACCTGCCCGATTGTCAGAACTCATTATTCGAGCTCCCTCTCTTATTAATCTGTCAGCACCTGGCTGATTTGCTCCTCACACCGCCTCCGCATTCTGGTTCATTCGGTTGTTTTATAAAATGGGTGTCATGGCTTACAGAGACTATTGACACTGGCCCGCTCTACCCCCAAGATGGAAAAATATGACATAGTCACCCTCTTAGTAATCCCATGACAGAGCTCTCAAGCAGGATACCCTGCTCGCAACGCCAATCTGTCAGAGTGATCTTCAGAGGTAGTAACAACTCAGGCAGAAGAGTTTGTTCAAGTGAATTGAGTGGTTTATTACAAGCAGTTACTGGTAAATGTAGAGAGACGAGTTCCAGAGGACACGCAAGAATACTGAACTCACTCTTATTCGTGAGCACATGTTGCAGCTTTTTATAGACAGAAATAAACAACTCGTCTAGCAATCATCAGCGGTTTCTCTCCATCTAACATAATCAGCTATCTCCACTGTCAGCTATTCCTGTACTATCATCCTGTCTAATCTTGTCAACCAGCTATCTAACAGTCAGGTTGCATGGTCCTGTGGTCTAACTGAAATGTCACAGAGGTGTCAGCCATTTCAACGTAGTCAGTAGACCATATTGTTCTACCTGAATAAGCCTTGCTTAGGCATTCTCAGTCAACTATTTCATGTCTATTCTAGTATACGTGTTTGTATGTGTACGGAAGATTTTTCTCTTTCACTAATTTTCTCCTTTACCAACTGCATGGCACAGTAAATTTCAATACACACTTGAGGAACAGTAGATTATCTCTCAATTCTTAAAAATCACAACACCAGGTTATAGTCCAACAGGTTTATTTAGAAGCGCTACCTTTTGGAGCACTGCTCCTTCATCAGGTGGTTCGTCTCCCAGATGAGCATTGGCAGTGCTAAGAGCAGAATCTTGAAACTCTCAAGATGGGCTGCACTGGTATGTTTATGCAAGTGCCTGAAAATCCAATCCCATGTATCCACAAGTGCCACTTATTTTATCCTATATACAGTATAAAAGACAATTGTTATTTCCATTCTAAAATACTGTTAAACATCTAAAAATGTTAGTGATTATTCACGTGAGACCAATTTGTTTTTGTTGGATTCTCTGTTATGCGATCCTAAATCTATGCAACACTGGCACTTTCAAATCATGACTACCGTCAACACCACTAACTGCTGGCTCAGAGTAGTCAACCACCCGATGGTGGAGCAGCGCTTCGAAAGCTAGTGCTTCCAAATAAACCTGTTGTACTATAACCTGATGTTGTGAGATTTTTAACTTTGTACACCCCAGTCCAACACTGGCTCCTCCAAATCTTGACTATCTTTCGATTTGCTACTTTACAGATTTCCAGACTCAGCAACTTCAGATCATAACCTCCGTCCTCATTTTTTTAAGACATTGATTCATGATTCTGTTAGTGCATTTTACACCCTCTCCTTTACTTCTTTATCTTTTCCATTACAATCTCCTTTTGCCTTGACTTTCATCCCTCTTACTGTCTTGCTGCCTTGTGTTTATTGCCTCTTCACCAATTTCCTTTCACTTGCTTAAAACATATTTCACCTCCAATCTTTTTTGATGAAAGATCATTGTTAACACTATTTCACTCTGCCCAGATGGTGTCTAATTTGCTTAATATTTTCAATATTCTGTCTTTCATTCAGATTTCTAGCATCCACAGTGTCTTTTTTAGTTTTAATTCATTTGGCTGCATGGAGATCTGTGCATTAGGCACACTTTCATATTCTGCACAGAATATCTTGTAATGAATATTAAAACTCCCTAAATGCAAAACCATAGTCCTGACAGTGTGATGTTAAAGAACAAGTAGCATAACGACTTCTGTACAAATTGCATAGCTTTAGGATCGCATAACATAGAGAATCCAACAAAAACAAATTGGTTTCAAGTGAATACTCACTAACATTTTGAAATGTTTAACTGTGTTTTCAAAAGGAACTTTTTGAAATAACTATTGTCTTTAATAGCTGTAAATAGGAGAAAATAAATGGCACTTGTGGATGCATGGGATTGGATTTTCAGGCACTTGTCCAAAGGCCTAAGCGTACCAATGCAACCCACCTTGAGAGTTTCAAGATTCTGCTCTTAGCACTGGCAATGTTCATCTGGGAGAGGACACCAATCTGCTGTATCCCTAATCAGGTCAATTGAGGTAGTTCAAATGTTTGCTGAAAATCTTTTGGATATGATGCATGTAATTTTAAAGAAGGCACACAGGCTTTAGGAGGTCTTTGGTGCAGATTAGCTGAAAGAGGTGGGACAGAGTGCGAATCTAGTCATTGCTGCCTCAGGCAAACATCCTGGCCCCATAAGAGGGTCAGTAGGGCCTGGGGACTCAGCACTTAATAGGTGTCCTTGGTACTCCACAGATGATAGCAAGAGTCGGCACTCAGCTCACAAGGTTTAATCTAAGTTGTCACATGGTGGCAAATGAGAAACTCTGAATGTTTTCAAGCAAGACTGGGCACTTGTCTCTCCAAGAAGAAATGGTTTCAGCTGTGAAAGGGGGCCTAGTGGTATTGAAATACAGCAGCCTCTGCGGCAAAGAGGTAACTCAAGGTGTCAGCAGGGCCCGAAAGAAGAAAGAGGGTCAGGAAAGCAAAGAAGTCAAACCCTAAACACAAAATTTACTGATGAAGATGGAGTTACCTGGAGATGAGCAGGACCAGTTGCTCAGGAGATTGCAGTTCTCCAAGCAGATGGTCACTGACTTCTATGCTGAAGTTCCAAAAGACTTCACACTAGTCATACCATTAGTCATAAATGTTGAACTTCTTTGCTTCTGAGTCTTTCCATGGAATAACTGTAGATCTCACAAACAGCTACATACCTGATGAAGGGCTCCTGTCCGAAAAGTCGATTTTCCTGCTCCTTGGATGCTGCCTGACAGGCTGTGCTTTTCCAGCACCACTCTAATCTTGACTCTGATCTCCAGCATCTGCAGTCCTCACTTTTGCCTGCATACCTCTATAGCCCACTGGTCACTGATGCCCTCTTTCAGAGCTGGACAACACATGCAATTCAGAATGGGCACAGTCTCACAGTGACAGAAAGCATTCAGTTTCACCACTATCACTTGATTCCCTCAGAATATCAGCTGCACCTATGTATCCACAAGTGCCAATTAGAAGTTTCTATTTCAGACTATTAAAGACAACACTTATTTCAAAATAACTTCTAATGTAAGAGAAGATGCAATATTTAAAAATGTTGACCTCTCCCTCATGGCCCAAAGCATCAGCTATGGGTAAGCATCGATAAAACTAGGGACAGGATTCTACTTCCAGTGTTAGGTCTCCAGCTCTCTTGACTCATTTGATTCTGTGAAAGGCTCTGACATAATAAACAGATAGCTAAACCACTGAGGTGATAGCTGCCATGGAGAGTCTAAATCAGTGTCACACATTAATCCAGCTCCATCATGCGTCAACTGATGCTAATTAGACAGGAATCCTATCTCCCTATCAAGTAAGGGCTTACTCCTCTATTTGCAGACTGGGCTGGGTTTCATAGAAACATAGGAACAGGAGTAGGCCATTCAGCCCTCAAACCTTTGACCATTCAGGCCCATGACTATCATCTAACTCAAGTAAAAAGTGAGGTCTGCAGATCCTGGAGATCAGAGCTGAAAATGTGTTGCTGGTTAAAGCGCAGCAGGTCAGGCAGCATCCAAGGAACAGGAAATTCGACGTTTCGGGCACAAGCCCTTCATTCCTGATGAAGGGCTTGTGCCCAAAACGTCGAATTTCCTGTTCCTTGGATGCTGCCTGACCATGCTTCGCTTTAACCAGCAACACATTTTCAGCTATCATCTAACTCAACTCCATATTCCTTTATCAAAACCTACTAATTTATGGCTTAAAGTACTCAATGACTGAGTTTCCACAGCTCTCTAGAGTACAGAATTTCAAAAACATTTACCATTCTCAGACCTAAATGGCCTGCCAATATTCTGAATCTGCACCTCTTGGTTCTAAACTCAACAGCCAAGGGAAAATCCTTTCTGCATCCACTCTATTTATCCCTGCAAGAATTTTGTATATTTCTGAGATCACCTTTATTCTTCTAAACCTTAGAGAATGCAGGCCCAGTCTCCTCAGTCACTCCTTATAGTGATCCACCAACCCAGGAATGAGTCTAGTGAACCTCCGTTGCACTCCCTCAAAGGAAAATTTTTCATTTCTTAAGCAAGGGGACTGGAACTGCACATAATACGTCCTGTACAGTTTTATCCGAGTTCTACACAACTAAAGCAAGATCTCTTCCTCCTGTCCACAAATCCTCATTTTACCAATTAACATAATATTTACCTTCGAAGTTGTCTCCTGTATCTGTATTCTAGGTTTCAACAATTTATGAGTAAGGCCACCTAGATCCTTTTGGATCTAATTTATGGCTTTTGGATCTAGGTGGTTTTAATGATCCAATCTTTCAAAATGTAAGAAATATGTTCTTCCTACCATAATGAAACAAAGAACTGTGAATGCTGGAAATCTAAAATAAAAAAAGAACTGAAGGGCTACAAGATCTGGAATGTTAACTCTGTTTTCTTTCCACAGATGCTGCTAGACTAGCTGAGTTTCTCCAGCAATTACTGTTTTTGTTTCACATTTATTCACATTATCTTCCATCTGCAATGAAGTTCTCCTGTCATTCAGCCTGACTAAATCCTCTTGAAGTCCTTCTGCATCTTCCTCACAACTCAAATTCCCACCAAGTTTTGTATTATCTGCAAACTTAGTAACATATAATAAAGGATATTCTATTCTGTATTTGGTTCCCCCATTCAAATCATTGAAAACCAGGACCTAAGAACTGATCTTTTCTTACTCTTTGCTTCCTGCCTGCTAACTAATCCTCACTTCACACTAGTTTATTACTTCTATAATATCTTAACCTTTGATTTAGTCAACAAAATTAATCAGGGGTAAATAAGTATGTGGATTTTGAAAAATAAGGAGATCATCAATGATCTTGCTGAATGACAAAATGGGCTGGAAGGGCCAAGTTTCTAGTTCTAGTTCTAGTTCTGGTTCGGGGCAGCACGGTGGCTCAGTGGTTAGCACTGCTGCCTCATAGCACCATGGTCTCTGGTTTGATTCCAGCCTTCCTCTCAGCATTTACCCTGTTAAGCTCCTTAGGAATCTTATATTTTTAATTGAGACCACCTCTCATTCTTCTAAACTCCAATGAGTAGAGTCTCACCCTGTTTAGCCTTTGCTCTGAAGACAATCCCTGCATACCTGGAATTATTCTACTGAACCTTCTCTAAATTGCCTCCAATGAAATAGTATCTTTATAAAGGAGATTAAAACTTCTCATTCTACTGATGGTGTCTGGATTTAACATCTCATCAGTACAATTCTCGAGTATCAGCCTTGGTGTTTGTTCTCAAATCCTAGAATGGCACTTAAACTCAGAACCCTGAAACTTAAAAGCTATAGTCCAGCTCACTGATCCAGAGTAAGAGCACAAGATTTAAATGGAAGATTTGGGCCCCAAATCACAGAAACTACTGGCCTGCCATTTGCAAATAATTAATCAGTGCCTTCCTGCCTTGAGTTGGGTTGAGAGCATCCAGATCCCCCTCAGAACTTTTCTTAAAGTCTCACTATTTCCCAGTACAGGACTGGTTGGATCCATATTTACCTGGGTAGAGGCTAAAATACCTTATCTCATTTGGCATACTAGTATCCTGAGAAATATTGGAGCCCTGTGCAAAGAATCACTGTTCCTGCAAGGAATTTCCTGGGAAACATCAAAATAATTAATGTTAATCCATAAGCTCCCAGAAACAACAAATGGGTCTCGATTATTTTCTAGTAATCCATTTGGGCTCTCACTAGTTTTAAATAACAAAGAAGCTGCAGATTTCATGGAACAATCCCTTTTTGCAGAAACATTCTGTCAGGATAAAAGATAACAAATGGAAAAGATTTTCCCATCAGCAACCTGCTCTCCCCCACCAATCTCCAAGATCCGCATGAGACATAATAATAATTTACTTCAAACACATCAGATTTACAATGGTATAATTTAAAACATAATTGCTATATGAAAAAATATCTGGCAGCTATGATAGCATCTTCTCAATCCGCCTCACAGCTAGAGACATAGCCACAACAAAGAAAGAGTCTTGTGTTCTCATGGTAACTAAGTTTTCAGATTGGCATTCAGAAGTTACTCAGAATATATCTTGTAGATGGATGTGGCAATCCACTTTAAAGTGCTAATGTTACAACAAATCAGCATTTGATTTTGAACATGCAGAATTACTGCATCACAGGATCTGTGGCTAAAAAAATTCATTGATCCCCAGTACAGAATTCATTGTTACCTTATTCATGCAGGCACCCCTCAACGTGCACAACTCATTGTTGCACATTCCACTGTTAAATAAACTGGACTGCTACATTCAGGGACACAGGGTGGAAAGCAAATATCCTGCAGAAAAGATTAAAGACACTGGAGTGTAAGTGTGCGATGCACATCCATATCTCCAATTCCTTTCTCTTTTTTGTCCCTTTATTTATATCTTTTCCAGCTGCATTTTTGTTTTTCATAACGTGTATGTGAATATCCTGCAATTTCTCTGGTTAAATTGAATGTAAAATTGCATCATGAAACATGGAAAATAGGAACAGGAGTAGGTCATTCCGTCCTTTGAGCTTACTCCACCATTCAAGATGATCATAGCTGATCATTCAACTCAGTATGCTGAATCCGCATTGTCCTTGTACCTTTTAGCCCAAATAACAATTCATTGAGTATAGGAGTTGGAGGTCATGTTGCGGCTGGACAGGTCATTGGTTAGGCCACTTTTGGATTACCATGTTCAATTCTGGTCTCCCTGTTATGGGAAGGATGTTTTGAGACTTGAAAGGGTTCAGGAAAGACTTACAAGGATGTTTATTAGGGTTGGAAGGTTTGAGCTATAGCTAAAGGCTGACTAAGCTTGGGATATTTTCCTGGAGGGTCAGAGACTGAGCGGTGATCTTATAGAAGTTTATAAAATTGTGAGAGGCATTGAAATGGTGAATATCCAAGGTTTTTTTCCCCCAGAGTAGTGGAGTCCAAAACTAGAAGGCACAGGCTTAAGTTGATAGGTGTTTTCCCAACTAGAAGTCTGTGTCCAGTGAGATCCCAATGGGATCAGTATTGGGCTCCTGGTGTTTGTGATTTATATAAATGATTTAGTCATGAATGAAATGGGGTTGACGATTAAGTTTGCAGATAATACAAAATTGATGGGGTAGAAAGTAGTGAGGAAGGTACCCTTAGATTACAGGAGGATGTAGGCAGGCTGGTCAGATGTGCTGATTAGTGGCAAATGGAATTCAGTCCAGATAAATGTGAAATGATACAATTGGGCAGGACAAATAAGGCAGAGGAATACATGATGGAAAGTAGGCTCCTGGGAAGCAGAGGACCAGAGGGACTTTGGTGTGCATTTACACGGAACCATTCACGTATCACAACAGGTGGATAAAATGATTAATAAGGTATGGAATATTTGCCTTTATTAGGTGAGGCACAGAGTTCAAGAGCAGAGAGATTATGCTGGAACTGTATAAAATATTGGTTAGGTCATTGTGTGCAGTTCGGGAATCCACATTATAGGGGGGATGCATTTGCACTGGAGACGGTGCAGAGGAGATTTACTAGGATGACACCTGGGCTGAAGATTTCCAATTTTGAAGCAAGATCAAACAAACCGGGATTGTTTTCTTAGAGCAGAGGAGATCGAGAGCAGACATGATTGAGATATAGTTGAAAATGTGTTGCTGGTTAAAGCACAGCCAGTTAGGCAGCATCCAAGGAATAGGAAATTCGACGTTTTGGGCATAAGTCCTTCATCAGGAATGAGGAGAGTGTGCCAGGCAGGCTAAGATAAAAGGTAGGGAGGAGGGACTTGGGGGAGGGGCAATGGAGATGTGATAGGTGAAAGGAGGTCAAGGTGAGGGTGATAGGCCGGAGTGGGGTGGGGGCGGAGAGGTCAGGAAGAAGATTGCAGGTTAGGAGGGCGGTGCTGAGTTGAGGGAACCGACTGAGACAAGGTGGGGGGAGGGGAAATGAGGAAACTGGAGAAATCTGAGTTCATCCCTTGTGGTTGGAGGGTTCCCAGGCGGAAGATGAGGCGCTCCTCCTTCAGCCATCGTGTTGTTATGTTCTGCCGGTGGAGGAGTCCAAGGACCTGCATGTCTTCGGTGGAGTGGGAGGGAGAGTTAAAGTGTTGAGCCACGGGGTGGTTGGGTTGGTTGGTTCGGGCGGCCCAGAGGTGTTCTCTGAAGCGTTCCGCAAGTAAGCAGCCCGTCTCCCCAATATAGAGGAGGCCACATCGGGTGCAGCGGATGCAATAGATGATGTGTGTGGAGGTACAGGTGAACTTGTGGCGGATATGGAAGGATCCCTTGGGGCCTTGGAGGGAAGTGAGGGAGGAGGTGTGGGCGCAAGTTTTACATTTCCTGCGGTTGCAGGGGAAGGTGCCGGGAGTGGAGGTTGGGTCGGTGGGGGGTGTGGACCTGACGAGGGAGTCACGAAGGGAGTGGTCTTTGCCGAACGCTGATAGGGAAGGGGAGGGAAATATATCCCTGGTGGTGGGGTCCGTTTGGAGGTGGCGGAAATGACGGCGGATGATACGTTGTATACGGAGGTTGGTGGGGTTATAGGTGAGAACCAGTGGGGTTCTGTCTTGGTGGCGGTTGGAGGAGCGGGGCTCAAGGGCGGAGGAGCGGCAAGTGGAGGAGATGCGGTGGAGGGCATCGACGATCACGTTTGGGGGGAATCTGCGGTCCTTGAAGAAGGAGGCCATCTGGGCTGTGCGGTGTTGGAACTGGTCCTCCTGGGAGCAGATGCGGCGGAGACGAAGGAATTGGGAATATTGGATGGAGTTTTTACAGGGGGCAGGGTGGGAGGAGGTGTAGTCCAGATAGCTGTGGGAGTCAGTCGGTTTATAGTCGATGTCTGTGTTGAGTCGGTCGCCTGAGATAGAAATGGAAAGGTCTAGGAAGGGGAGGGAGGAGTCTGAGACAGTCCAGGTGAATTTGAGGTTGGGATGGAAAGTGTTAGTAAAGTTGATGAACTGTTCAACCTCCTCGTGGGAGCACGAGGCAGCGCCGATACAGTCATCGATGCAGCGGAGGAAAAGGTGGGGGGTGGTGCCAGTGTAGTTGCGGAAGATGGACTGATCCACATATCCTACAAAGAGACAGGCATAGCTGGGGCCCATGCGGGTGCCCATGGCAACTCCTTTAGTTTGGAGGAAGTGGGAGGATTGAAAAGAGAATTTATTCAGGGTGAGGACCAGTTCAGTCAGTCAAAGGAGGGTGTCAGTGGAAGGGTACTGGTTGGTGCGGCGGGAAAGGAAGACGCGGAGGGCTTTGAGTCCTTCGTGATGGGGGATGGAGGTGTACAGGGACTGGATGTCCATCGTGAAAATAAGGCGTTGGGGACCGGGGAAGCGAAAATCCTGGAGGAGGTGGAGGGCGTGGGTGGTGTCCCGAACGTAGGTGGGGAGTTCTTGGACTAAAGGGGACAGACCCGTGTCACGGTATGCGGAGATGAGTTTGGTGGGGCAGGAGCAGGCTGAGACAATGGGTCGGCCGGGGCATTCAGGTTTGTGGATTTTGGGCAGGAGGTAGAAACGGGCGGTGCGGGGTTGTGGGACTATGAGGTTGGAGGCGGTGGATGGGAGATCCCCTGAGGTGATTGAGGTTATGGATGGTCTGGGAGATGATGGTTTGGAGGTGGGAGGTGGGGTCGTGGTCGAGGGGGCGTTTGGCCTCAGCGGTATAAAGGTCGGTGCGCCAAACTACTACCGCGCCTCCCTTGTCTGCCGGTTTGATGGTGAGGTTGGGATTGGAGAGGAGGGAGTGGAGGGCTGCACGTTCTGAGGGTGAGAGGTTGGAGTGGGTGAGGGGGTGGACAGGTTGAGTCGGTTAATGTCGCGGCGGCAGTTGGCTATAAATAGATCGAGGGCGGGTAAGAGGCCAGCACGGGGTATCCAGGTGGATGGGGTGCGTTGGAGGCGGGAGAAGGGGTCGTCAGAGGGTGGGCAGGAGTCTTGGTTGTGAAAGTAGGCACGGAGGCGAAGGCGGTGGAAGAATTGTTCAATATCTCGCCGCGTGTTGAACTCATTGATTTGAGGGCATAGGGGAATGAAGGTGAGGCCTCTGCTGAGGACTGATCTTTCATCCTCAGAGAGGGGGAGATCGGGAGGGATGGTGAAGATCCGGCAAGTCTGGGAGCTAGGACCTGGTGTGGGACTGGAGCTGGGGGTGGGGGCGGGGACAGAGATCGATGTAGGGGCGGGGTTAGACGTGGTGACGTTGCTCGGGACGCCCGGACCAACCAACCCAACCACCCCGTGGCTCAACACTTTAACTCTCCCTCCCACTCCACCGAGGACATGCAGGTCCTTGGACTCCTCCACCGACAGCACATAACAACACGACGGCTGGAGGAGGAGCGCCTCATCTTCCAACCACAAGGGATGAACTCAGATTTCTCCAGTTTCCTCATTTCCCCTCCCCCAACCTTGTCTCAGTCGGTTCCCTCAACTCAGGACCGCCCTCCTAACCTGCAATCTTCTTCCTGACCTCTCTGCCCCCAACCCACTCCGGCCTATCACCCTCACCTTGACCTCCTTCCACCTATCACATCTCCATCGCCCCTCCCCCAAGTCCCTCCTCCCTACCTTTTATCTTAGCCTGCCTGGCACACTCTCCTCATTCCTGATGAAGGACTTATGCCCGAAACGTCGAATTTCCTATTCCTTGGATGCTGCCTGACCTGCTGTGCTTTAACCAGCAACACATTTTCAACTGTGATCTCCGGCATCTGCAGACCTCATTTTTTACCCGATGATTGAGATATATACATTTATGAGTGGCATGAATAGAAAGACAGGAAGAAACTTTTCCTCTTGATAGATCAATAGCCAGGGTTTAAGGTAAGGCTCAAAGTTTAGAAGGATGCAAGGAGGGTGGGGAATCAGGAACTCACTGCCTGTAAGAGTGGTACAGGCAGAAATCCTCATAATAATTAAGAAATATTTAGATTTCTTGAAATGAAGATTTGTGCACTTGCAATGCCGAATATTATAAGGTTCTGGGTCAAGTGCTAGAAAATACGTTTAGAATAGTCAGAATGAGATTTGGTAAAGGGTCTTTCTGTGCTGCAAATCCCTATGACCCCATTATTATGACTCTTTGCGTACAGAAATTTGTCCTTATATTGGTCCTAAATGGCGTGACCCCTGGTTCTTGACTCATTTGTTATTGGGAATATCCTTCCTGTGTTTATACGGTTTAGTCTTGTTAGAATTTTATAGGTTTCAATTAGATATTTCTTGTTTTTTTTTAAATCCAGTGAATACAGTGTCATAGAGTCATAGAATCATACAGGCCACTTAGCCCACTATATCCATGCCAACTAATAAACACCAAACTCCACTAATCCCATTTACTTGCATTTAGTGCCAAACCTACAATGTCCTGGCATTTTAAGTACAATCCAAATGTCTCTTAAATATTGCAAAAGTATCTATCTCCACTACCCTCGCAGGCATCATTCTCCATATTTCTATTACCATCCGGATGAAAAAATGATTTCTCAGATCTCTGCCAAGCCATTTGATCTGCACTATAAGCATATGCCCTCTGATATTAGATATGTTTGCCATGGGGGAGAGAATTTCACAATCTTCTCTGTTTCTACCTCATAATTTTGTAAATATCAATCAGATGGCCCTCAGCCTCCTCTGTTCTAAGGAAAACAAACCTAGCCTATCCAATCTCTCCTCACAGCTGAGACCTTTCGTCCTAGGTAGCATCCTGGTGAATCTCCTCTACACCTCTCCACTGCAATCACAACCTTCCAATAGTGTGGCAACCGTAATTGCATGCAGCATTCCATCCGTGGCCCAACGTTTTATAAAGTTGTAACAAAACATGTATGTTCCAATATTCTAAGCCCCAGCTAGTGAAGGCATGGTATGCCTTCTTTACTAATCTATCCACCTGTGCTGACACCTTCAGGGATCTATGGTCCTGTACACCAAGGGCCTCAGCACTCCCTAGGAACTTAATATTCATTATGTATGTCCTTCCCTTATTAGATCTCCCAAAAGGCATTGCGTCACTCTTACTGCTTAAATTTCATCTGCCCAATTTACCAGCTGATCAATTTAAGACTGAGACCATCCTCCTCATTATCAACAACACCACACATTTTTGTGTTATCTGCAAACTTACTCATTATACTCCGACATGTACATCTGAGTTGTTAACGTACACAATAAACTGCAAAGGTACCAGTATCTAGCCCTGTAGTACATAGACATTTCATCATCGAAATTCTTGAGATGTTTTACTCAATAGCTGAAATATATTATTTTGGATTTGGAGATAAAGAGACAGAATAAAATTACTGTCAAAATTAGTAATTCATTATTTAAAACATTTGGATGGAAAGTAAACTTTCTAATGAAGTCTGTCACATCAAGACTAACTACTCAGGTATTATTCCTGGGAAAATTTTCATAAATATTTTGGAATAACTTTTTATATTTAATTTAAAAATGTTGGGCTTCAATTTTAAAACTTAAAATTATATCATGGGATATTATTTCCTGATTATTCTGGAGTGAGGCATGGGCTAGAAAATAAAAGTATATTTAATTAGTATCAGATGCTGTAGTGAAAAAAAAAGATGGACTCATTAAAAGATGCAGTGTTTCAAAAAGCAAAACCTTGATTGTCATTTGAGGTCTGGATGTCCAGATAATCTTCAAGTTTCAATCTCGTGACACATCTGCTTCACTGACAGAGCACTCCCTTAAACATAATAACTGGGTCAGAAATGAGTTCAGTGCCAAAGGTGAGTACCGCCTGCAGAGTGCAAGCAATAAAGGCAGAAAGAAACCAAGATGGGATCTGTAGTATATTGAAAATTGCATTGTGCATGCTTTCCACTTAAGGCTACCATTCACATGTACTAATGGGAAAGATCTAGAAAAGGGATTAAAATGATCCAGCCTGTGCAGCAGTTCTGATGTACATGCTTTTCCTTAATTAAGTAGGATTGAAGCTGCTTTAGTGGCAAATCAGAGGAGGTTTACCAATTTGATTCGAGGGAGATGCGTCTGAGGATGGAGATTAAGCAGTTTAGGCCTATGCTCTCTGGATTTTAGGAGAATTAAGAATTCCAATCAAGGTATGCAATAAACAAAAGGGGATCAACAAAGTAGCCTTAAAAATAATTATTCCATGTGGGGCAATTGCCAACGTGAGGTCAAGTTTTGAAATAAGGGGTAGCAAATTTAAAATAGAGATGTATAGAAATTACTTCTCTCAAATGGTTGTGAATCTGTTGAATTCATTACTTCAGAGTATGCTTGAAAAGATTTAAGGAGGAAGTAGATTTTTAATTAGTAATAGGTTGAAGGGTTAAGGAGAGCAGGCAGGAAAGTGTTGAGGTTGAGATGAGATCAGCTATGATCATATCAAATGAAGGCGCAGGCTCAAGGAGCTGAATTGCCTACTCTTACTCTGAGTTCTTATACAATGTTACTATTCTTTCTCAAAAATTCACAATGACCGTGAGGATCATGAGAAATAAGAAACATTGATTTTAGTTATGAATCTGTTGGAAGCTCATTTTGCTGCAGACAATGCAGCATTTTAAGTTGGATTTTTAGAGAACATATTGAGGCTGTGACAAAAGCAGGCAGTCCAGTTTGGGATTAGAAACAGGAAAGACATCCCAATATAGATATACACTGATTTTGTTAAAATAACTATCTAGATCAAAAAAAAAGAAATAATCTTGGATGATTAAACAGCAGCAAGTTGCTAATTAAGGGGGATTATTGCTTACTATCAATGGTTTAAAATTCTTCCTCATTAATATGCAGTTTTACCACATTATACCACAGGTGCCAAACAAACTAGTCGAGAATCCTTGACCAGGCAGTAAGAGTGGACACTTGGCAACCTCAGATCCCCACGGGCTCTAAAGAGAATCCATGTTGCACAGTGTCAAAGAAAGCATCTCCGGACATGATCAATGGGCATGAGCCCTCAACCATGGATATTGGCATCAGACATTTGCTGATACTGCAGGATTCTCATGGCATCTCTCTGATCCACTGGAAAGAATTGCAGGACTAACCAAACACTAGAACTGGAAGGCTGCTGCAAGGATACTTTGCACACAGGGCCAGGCACTCAGTTCATGAATTGGACCAGGCTGCATCTCAGAATTACTCACCTGTTCTCTTAGCACTTGTTCACTTAGTACCTACTGCATCCCTGTGGCAACAGGCCCTGTCTTGCTATGGTGTTTTAATTAGTGCAGTCACCAGTCCTCTGTCAATAGAGACTACATCTTGTTGTACAACAGTGTGCTACACCAATCTCACATCTGAACCATGTGCCAGTAACTTATATGATAAGCACATGGCATATATAGAAGGTAGGCAGCAATGTTTCAAAGTCTTAAGGGAGTAGTCCTCACTGAAGTTTATGGAGGCATCCATCAGTAAAGGAGCCCCAGACTGAAAGTCTGAGTTCAGGTCTGATGTCTGAGTTTGTCTGTTGAACTAGACAACTTTTAATCTCTAATTTCTTTTATGGAAAAAGTGGTCCTTGTTGGGGCAGGTGTTTTTGTCTTGCAGTACAGATAGTTCTTTTATAACACTGTAGTTGCAATGCCATGCTATACAAAATCATAGAATAGAAATAATGGGGCCTTTGGGAAAAATAGGGCTCAGGGCGAACCACCAAAAATGCCAGTTAAAAAATAAAATCGAAACAAAATAGTTTTTAACCTAACATAAAAGATAGCACAGTCTGAATAAATTTTGAACTGGTGTAACTGACCTGTGGTATGGCACTGTAAAGCGCAATTCATCTTTACACCTGCTGGCTGTATTACATTCTAGCCAGTCTTCAAATCCCATCCAAAGGTAACACTACACAAATTTAGATCCCAGAATGAAATCTGCTTTGATAGATCAAGGGTGGAATCTTAATTTCTTTCACTAAACATCTGTTTTGTCAAGAGTTTCAGAGGGTTTCATATTGTGATGCTTGGGGACGTCCATCACCTTATTTTACAAAACCTGCCTGATTTATTACCTACCCCACCCTTTGGTGCTCCTTTCACACATTCTAGTACATCATACCATGTGTCATTTCCAAATCAATTCACCATTTCCTGGATATCCCAGAACTGACCAATATCCATGACGCAGCACTATCTTTAACTTTTAAACATTTTTTTTAAACATAGAGAGAAAAAAAAGTTCTTAATACAAACAACAAAGCCAAGTTTCAAGCTCCTCAACACTGTCTTTACTGTTAGTCCATTCCTGTGAAGTTTCACTCTCATCTTAACTCGTTAAGTTTTTAAATTAACAGATTGCTTCCCGCTTCTTGTCCTCAGGCTGAGAAACATTTTTGTGATGCTTTTCCAAGTTCACTGGCACAAATATTTGACAATATCTTTCACAGAGCTCTTCGTGAGAAAGCAGACGAGCTGACTGATCATATGATGCCATCGCGGAGTCCAGTCCTCCACACACTATGACACCTAATGCTGGGATGAGAATCGCGTAAAAGGGAACGGGAGTTCATTTTATAAAGAAAAGTTGGCAATTCACAAATCGCGTTACAGACAAATTATGTTTAATAAATGCATGTTATAGGAGAAATACCTATGTTTTGAATCTTTTAGCAGTGTTTTCCATGAGTTGTATGAAATTTTTAATTTGTTCCACTGGATTTTTGTACTCATTCTACTTGTATGCAAGTGCTGTGGTAGGTAAGCATTTTATATTGATTTGTTGATTAGTTTGGACATTTTCAGTTGACTTCAGCAATTGAAGTATTTGTGAAATCAACTTGTTTGCTCCCTCAACTGTGTCCCCTGAAGATTCTTTCTTGTTTGACATAATGTCTATTCTGTTAATTTGAAAGTTCCTCTTTGGAAAGTAGGAAGACAGCTATTCTACATGACCTGAAACAACAACAGAAATTGCTGGTGAAACTCAGCAGGTCTGGCAGCATCTGTTGAGAGAAAACAGAGTCAATATTTTGGTTCCAGTGACCCTTCTTCAGAACTCTCACAGATGCTGCCAGATCTGCTGAGTTTCTGCAGCAATTTCTGTTTTTATTTCAGATTTCCAGCATCCACAGTTCTTTGCTTTTGTTTAGTGTTTTACTTGACCTGGTCCCATCCTACTCATCATAGCATCTCATCCGACTTGAATTTGTCATATTTAATCATTTGCTTTTCTGAATAGCATTTTCACTCAATTTAGTTATAGATGCTTCAGCTGTTTTGAGCGATGTATACTGTTAGTTATTGCCTCTTTGCTTACCTTTCTTCTCGAAATTTATTGTCACTTGGAATCTGAACTTGCTTTAGTTTTGACAGCAGCAAAATACTTTTTGACCAAACCAAAAGTTACAACTTTTCATTGCATTGACAGTATAAAACATTCTTTTAAAAAATCCACTGTAGTTAGCTCAACAGATTCTGCTTTTGGGTCTGGTTAATAACATTGGAACAGGAGTAAGCTATTCAGCATCTCCAGTCCACTCCATCATTTAATACAATTATGGGTAATCGAACACAAAGTCTTTTACTTACTCCATCCCCATAACCCTGCAAGTTATTGATAATTAATAACTTTTCAACTGCCACATTAAGCGTACTCAAAGATTGAGTTTTTACAGTCCAATGCGGTATAGAATTCCAAAGATTCAGCACTCTCTGAATTTCCCCTCATCTCAATCCTAAATGGCATCCTCCACAATTTTAAGTTGTGCCCTGGTTCTTTACACCCCAGCCAGGATAAACAGTTCACCTGCATCAATCCTGTCTACCTCTTTAAGTATTATGTAGACTTCAATTACATCACCTCTCATTCTTTGAAACTCTAGAAAGTAACAATCTTTCTTCATAGGACAATCTCACATACTGGGAATAAGAGTGGTGAACCTTAATATCTTTCCGGTGATAAGGAGACCAATCTGCACACAATACTTCAGGTGCAGTCTAACCAAGCTCGTATACAATTGAAGTAAGATATCATTACTGCTATACTCAAAACCTCTTGCAATAAAGGCTGATATTTCATTAGCCTTCACTGGAAAAGTTTCTGGCTGTAAGAGCTGCTCCTTTTTTTTTTGAGGTATTTTAGGTGTTCCACAGGGGTAAGTGTTGGGGCCACTGTTGTTTATGATATACATAAATGATCTGGAAGAGGGCACTATTGGTACGATCAGCAAGTTTGCAGATGACACAAAGATTGGTGGAGTAGCAGAAAGCATTAGGGACAGTCAAAGAATGTAGGAGGATATAGAAAGACTGGAGAGCTGGGCAGAAAAGTGACAGGTGGATTTCAATTCAGACAAATGTGAGGTGATGCATTTAGGTAAGACTAATTCTAGAGTGAATTATACAATGAATAGAAGAGCCTTGGGAAAAGTTGATTGGCAGAGACATCTGGGAGTGCAGGTCCACCCTGAAGGTTGCTGCACAGGTGGATAGAGTGGTCAAGAAGGCATTTGGAATGCTTGCCTTCATTGGACGGGGTGTTGAGTATAAGAGCTGGCAAGTTATGTTAAAATTGTACAGGATGTTGGTTCGGCTGCATTTAGAATACTGTGTACAGTTCTGGTCGCCACATTACCAAAAGAGTGTGGACGCTTTGGAGAGGGTGCAGCGAAGGTTTATGAGGATGTTGCCTGGTATTGGAAGGTGCTATCTATGAAGAGAGGTTGAGTACGTTAGAATTATTTTCATTAGAAAAAAGGGGATTGAAGGGGGACCTGATTGAGGTTTACAAAACCATGAAGGATATAGACAGGGTGGATTGAGACAAGCTTTTTCCCAGGGTGAAGGATTCAATAATGAGAGGTTACGCTTTCAGGGTGAGAGGTGGAAAGTTTAAGGGGGATACACATAGCAAGTACTTCACATAGAGGGTGGCGGGCATCTGGAATGCGTTGCCAGCAGAGGTGGTAGAAACAGGCACGGTAGATTCATTTAAGATGCATCTGTTCTGTTCTTAGCTGCCTAGACCTTATGTGTGCTTCCCTTTTCCTCTTGGCTAGTTGTACATTCTAACTGAGATCTTGCATAAACTTCAGGGTTGGAGTCCAGTATGAAATTTGTTGAAGACTGATTCCGCAGGCACTGTAAACAGTCGTGTCAGTATCAACTTCTAATAGAACTGGGTGACCATTTAACCAGATGTTTATTTTGATTGGTTCTGATGTGGATATTGTTAAGCAACTTAAGTCTTCCAAACCAGATGCAGGTGGACCTTCCTAGGTGTGCACTTTCCTGGGTACTGGCCTAAGAATACTCTTACTCAATTTAGATCTAGTGAGAATTTTTAGCTATCTTGTGGCCATATACTGGCAGCAATCACAATGGCTTGTTTGCCTGGATCTTGAAGAAACTGTTAACATTTGGCTTTGCTATGGGCTAACCTAGAGTTCCTCTGTTCAAGATATGTCCTGAGTGAGGCTATGCAGTTGCCTTCACACAAATGGTGTCCCCCAAGCTCAGTTGTACTGGCGAAGGAGTCCACTTCCGTCAAAATAACCTGCAAGTCATATGCTCCACTTGCCACATTTTCCAATGATAAAGCCAGTTGTAATGGCTGTTTGAAGTCCAGTTGACATTCAATTAGTAGGCACTCTTGTATGATTATATCATTAATACCAAACTCATCGCCACTCTAAACAACTCCACAGAGGCCAGCATTCCATCACCAAGTAACCTTTTATTTACTCGTGAAGAGTCCTTGACACTGATCCAGTTTCCTGACAGCCAACTCTCAGTGACCAGAACCTGTCAACCCAGGCTCCCTGATTAGTGCTGTTAACCTGGTCCAATCGGGGAACTCATATTCTATGCAGTCTACCTGGCTGACCTCGTTACAATCATGACACCTACACCATTAGCAAAAGAATAGGAAGTTTATCATGCCTGAGCTGGGTTAAATAGAAACTGGATTTAATGCGGATTAATCACAATTCAAGATTCCCATGGCCATTTTTAGCAGCCATTAAAGTTTCCCTGGAAGTTTATTATAGGATATCAGCTTTGAGCTTTTCAGCTTTTATTTATCTGAATGAATCTCCACCTTTGCTAGCACCTTCAGCAATTTGTTTCCCGAAGGAATTATCTGGGAACTTTTTCCACTAATAAATGGGATATATCAGATCATAGAATGCCACCTGTTCAAACACTCAGGAGTTTCCATTGATCATAACTGTCATAGAATTATAAAGACATTCAGCAGGGATTTGGTCCAACTCATCTACCTGACCAGACATTCCAAACTGACCTAATCCCATTTCCCAGCATTTGCCCATATCCCTCTAAAGCTTTCCTATTCATATACCCATCCAGATGCCTTTTAAAATGTTATAATTGAACCAACCTCCACTCCTTCCTCTGGCAGCTCCCTGCCCTTCGTGTGAAAAAGCTACCCCTCCAGCCCTTTTTAAATCTTTCCCCTCTCACCTTAAACCTCAGTCCTCTAGTTTTGGACTTGCCCACCCTAGGAAAAAAGACCTTGGCTATTCACCCTATCTACATACTGCATGATTTTATAAACTTCTATAAAGTCACCCCTCAGCCTCTAATGCTCCAGGGAAAAAAGTCCCAGCCTATTCAACCTCTCCCCATAGCTCAAACCTGGCATTATCTGTGTAAATCTTTTCTGTACCCTCTCAGGTTTAACAACATCTTTCCTGTAGAAGGTCAACCAGAATTGCATGCAAAATTACAAAAGTGGCCTCAATGTCCTGTATAGACTCAACAGGACATTTCAACTCCCATACACAATGAAGGCAAGCAAGCCAAAAGCCTTCTTCAACACCCTGTCTACCTGCAACTCCACTTTCAAGGAACTATGCACCTGCACCCCAAGATCTTTGTTCGGTGACACTCCCTGGGGCTTTGCCATATAAATCCTGCCCTGTTTTGCCTTACCAAAACGCAACGACTCACACTTATCTGAAGTAAATTCCATCCACCACTCATCGCTGCATTGGCCCATCCGATCAAGGTTGTAAGTTAAAGCATTACTATGTAGCAAATAGAAGCTTCACTTAGTGTAGTTACAAAATTGAGGGAAAATACTAAATTAGTACAAACATAGCTGTGAGAAATAAAAACAGAACTTATTTTGTTTCACTATATGAATCACTTGCACTGCAACTGATCTTGGTTCTTGGCATTTTGAACTTATTCATTTATATTGCAAGATGGAATTCAGAGTACCAGATGTACAAATTATACATATGCATATATTCAAGCTCTGATCAGATCAAAGCTTCTGATCAAAGCACTTGACTGAAGTTCAATACTTTGTTGACTTGTATGGGTGAGCCAAATGCTATTTACAATTACGCTGTACCTCCAGCAGCATGTGAAAGGATCATTTCCTCAGATACATTTGCCATGCAAAAGGCAGTACAGACAGAATTGGATCTGAGAGCAAGGTATGAGTATTTCTGCAGAATCCAATGCATGAAAGATTGTAGTAAAAGTTAAGAAGCAATATGCAAAATGTCGTAGTTTGTCCTGACAGTACTACTCACGTAACTACTCAGGTAATAGTTAAAAGATCTTGAAATTTACTTTTAAAATGTTAATCCACAGCTGTTTCTGATTGGCAGGATATGATGAATGGAGTCACATAACCATGTTGAATGGGGAACAGTTGGCTGTTAAGTTGGCTTCCTGTTTTATCTGTTCATATGTATGTTTACATATATCTGGGAACTTATTTTGTCACATCAGCTTCACATCTAACCACTGGATCACTGTACACAAATACTCAAACATTACTTTCTTTCTTAAAGGGAAATTCTTTCTAACTAAAACTTAAATATGTCCCTTATTGTTTATGAAACTATATGATCACACCAATTATAAACCCAGTCTCTCACGTGGCTTCTGATAAATAGTTTGCTATTTCCATTACAATTCACTGTTACAGACCTCACTGTTTTTTTCAGAGATATGACTTCCACCAACTTGCTATTCTTATTTGGGTGCTGACCTTTCAGAGGTTCTGATTGAATTTTTACCCTTGATCTTCTGTTATTTCTTCAAAAAGCAGGAGAATCCCAAGTCCCGGAGTGGCATGAGTTGGAATGAATCCCAGCATAGAGCAACTTACCTGTTGCTGCGGAGTGCTGGTGAGGAGCAGTCTGGAGGCTGGAGCGATTCGGGACAGCTGTTGGACTTGAGCCGGTGCTATGTGCTGTAGTTTGGATATCTTTACCAGACTGTAATGTAAATCCCTGACACAATGTTATAACTACCTCTTTACTAACTGAATCACAGACACTAAGTAATCCTGGTGCTTTTCTTTTATTCCTCTTTTGCATAATTGTTTTTACTCTGGAAGATTTGTACTGAGATAGAACATAGGAAAGTACAACACAGAACAGGCTCTTCGGCCCACGGTGTTGTGCCCAGGATTATTTCTAATCTAAAATAAAATAACCTAACCTACACACCCTTCAATTCACTGTTGTCCATGTGCATGTCCAGCAGTCACTTAAATGTCCTGAATGACTCTGCTTCCACCACCACCACTGGCAATGCATTCCATACATTCACAACTCTCTGCATAATGAACCTACCTCTGACGTCGCCTCCATACCTTTCTCCTAATATCTTAAAAGGATGACCCTTTGTGCCAGTCAATTTTGCCCTGGGGAAAAGTCTCTGACTATTGACTCTAACCATGCCTCTCGTTACCTTGTATACCTCGATCAGGTCACCTCTCTTCCTCCTTCTCTCTAGAGAGAAAAGTTTGAGCTTAGTCAACCTCTCTTCATAAGACAAACCTTCCAGTCCAGGCATGCATCCTGATGAAGGGCTTACGCCCGAAACATTGACTCTCCTGTTCCTTGGATGCTGCCTTGACCTGCTGCGCTTTTCCAGCAACACATTTTCAACATGCATCCTAGTAAACCTTCTTTGCACCATCTTAAAGCCTCCATATCTTTCCAGTAATAGGGCAACCAGAAATGGACACAATATTCCAAGTGTGGTCTCACCAGAGTCTTGTAGAGCTGCAGCAAAACCTTGCGGCTCTTAAACTCGATTTCTCTGTTAATGAAAGCCAAAGCACCATATGCTTTCTTAACAATCCTATCCACTTGGGTGGCAACTTTGAGGGATCTATGCACTTGAACACCAAGATCCCTCTGTTCCTCGACACTGCCAAGAATCCTGTCTTTAATCCTATATTCAGCATTCAATTTTGACCTTCCAAAATGCATCACTTCGCATTTATCCAGGTTGAACTCCATCTGCGATTTCTCAGCCCAGCTCTGCATCTGTCTTTGTCACGCTGCAGCCTGCAATAGCCCTCAATACAATCAATCAACGGCACCTCCAACCTTTGTGTCATCGGCAAATTTACTAACCAACCCCTCAACCTCCTCATCCAAGTCATTTATAAAAATTACAAAGAGCAGAGGCCCAAGAACAGAACCCAATGGAACACCACTTACCACTGACCTCCAGGCAGAATACTTTCCATCCATAACAACTCTCTGCCTTCTGTCAGCCCACCAATTCTGAATCCAGACATCCAAATCTCACCATATCCCACACCTCCTGACTTTATGAATGAGCCTGCCATGGGGAACCTTATCAAATGCCTTGCTGAAGTCCATATATGCCACATCCACTGCTTGTTCTTCGTCGACCTGTCTCATCACCTCCTCAAAGAACCCAATAAGATTTGTGAGGCGTGACCTGCCCCTCACAAAGCCATGTTGACTGCCTTTAATCAAACTATGCTTTTCCAAATGATTATAAATCCTACCCCTCAGAATTCTTTCCAAAACTTTGCTGACTACAGACGTAAGACTGACTGGCCTGTAATTGCCAGGGATTTCCCTATTCGTTTCTTGAAAAGAGGAACAACATTCGCCTCCCTTCAATCCTCCGGTACTACTCTCATGGAGAGTGAGGAAGCAAAGATCTTTGCCAGCAGCTTAGCAACCTTCTTTCTCACTTCCTGGAGGAACTTTGGATAAATCTAGTCTTGCCCTGGTGACTTATCAGTCTTAGGTACTTCTACCTAAGGTGGCACCAGTAAACAGCAGCCATTGTAAAAACTTTTCACTGTACTCCAGTACTTCTGTATTGGAGTACAAGTGACAATAAAGGATATTCAATATTACAGGTAGTTCTCCTATAACACCATAGTTGTGTTTCCATGTAACGCTGTGTTACAGAGAATCATACAGTAGAAATAATGGGGCCTTTTGGGAAAACAGGGTTCAAGGTGAACCACCAAAAATACCAGTAAAAATCAAAACAAAAATTGTAGTTAACCTGTCACAAGTGATAGCACAGTCTAAGTAAATTTTGACCAGTTGTGACTGACCTATTGTATGGTATTGTATATTGCAATTCATCAGAACTTTCAACTGATTACTTCAACTAGCATCAACCCTGCTGGTTGCATTACATTCTAGCCAGTCTTCTGATCCCATCCAATGGTAGCACTATACAAATCAGAACCCAGAGTGAAACCTGCCTTGATTATTCAAGGGCTGAATTTAATTTCTTTTGCTAAGTGTCAGTTGATGCTTGGGGACATTTATCAGTTTAATTAACAAAACTGATTTATTACCTACACTTGATTTATTACCTACCCCACCCTTTGATATCCCTCTTACACATTCTTGCACCATTGTAATGTTAAAAGGTTAAATTGTATCCTCCCTCTGGACATTAATGTAATGTTAAAGGGTTAAACTGTACGGTCTTTCTCCAAGAAGCTGAACATTCTGGGAAGGGGTGGGGGGAGACATTCTGTCTCACAGACAGTACGCGGGAATGTGGATGACTATCCATTGTAATCCACACTTCATTCGGGCAGCCATTTACTACTATGCTACTGCTATTATCAAATTAAACTCTCATTCAGTCCCTTCCATTCAGAAATGGGGGCAGCATAGTGGCTGAGTGGTTAGCACTGCTGCATCACAACACTAGGGTCACAGGTTCGATTCCAGCCTCGGGTGACGGTCTGTGTGGAGTTCGCACATTCTTCCTGTCTCTGCATGGATTTCCTCCCACAGTCCAAGGATGTACAAATCAAGTGAATTGGCCATGCTAAATTGCCCATAGTGTTAGGTGCATTAGTCAGAGTGAAATGGGTCTGGGTGGGTTACTCTTCGGATGGTCAGTGTGGACTGATTGGGCCAAAGGGAATCTAATCAAATCTAAAATGCTTTCAAAGCCATCTCCCAGCCAATCAAAGTTGTTTGCATGATCATCCTCCTATACTGAAGTATATCACACCTACATTGTTCGTGGAAGTAATGGAGCCAGAACCTATTTGCAGGGCGGCTCTGAAGCTCAGCCATACCACTGGGTGGCACAGTGGTTAGCACTGGTGCCTTTGGGATCAATTGGGTAGAAATGCAAGGAAGTTCTGTATGTCTTAGCCAAGTTTGTGACCCTGAGTTCAGTTTGGGAGATATTTGCAGATGGTCCTGGGCATAGGCAAATCTACATTGGAATTTCAAATGTTTGGAACAATTTCCACACATTTGTGTGCACCAGGACTTCCATATGTCCTGATGTATTTCTGAATTGCATCCCATGTCATACAATCTAGAGATTTAAAGACTTGAGCCAGCATGTTTGTGCAATGAAAGACATGATTGATTGAACTGGAAGGAAATAACTGTAATAAAGATTGAAGGTGTTTTTCATACCTCAAATATGCATTCAGATTACTTACAGTGTGGAAACAGGCCCTTCGGCCCAATAAGTCCACACCGACCCGCCGAAGCGCAACCCACCCATACCCCTACATTTACCCCTTACCCAACACTACGGGCAATTTAGCATGGCCAATTCACCTGACCCCGCACATCTTTGGACTGTGGGAGGAAACCGGAGCACCCGGAGGAAACCTACGCAGACACAGGGAGAACGTGCAAACTCCACACAGTCAGTCGCCTGAGTCGGGAATTGAACCTGGGTCTCGAACCCGGGTCTCAGGCGCTGTGAGGCAGCAGTGCTAACCACTGTGCCACCGTGCCGCCCAAGAGTTACAGGCCTGGGTCTGGAATAATGTGGGGGGAGGGAAATGAAGAAGCTGTAGAAATCCACATTTATCCCATGTGGTTGCAGTGTCCCAAGGCAGGATATGAGGTGTTCCTCCTCCAGGCGTCAGGTGGGGGAGGCCCAGGATCTGCATGCCCTTGACGGAATGGGAGGGGGCGTTGAAGTGTTCAGCCACGGGACAGTGGGGTTTTTGGGTGCAGTCATCCCAGAGATGTTCTCTGAAACGATCTGCAAGAAGGCGACCTGTCTCCCCGAGGTAGAGGCGACCACACCGGGTGCAACGGATGCAGTAGATGACATTGGTCGAGGTACAGGTAACTTTATTGTGGTTCTGGTTTTTTATAGGTTTTAAAAAACCTATAAAAGTTTTTTAGGTAACTTTATGTCGGATGTGGAAGAACACCCTCATCCTCCTGGCTGAACTAGTCCTCACCCTCAACAACTTCTCCATCCAATCCTCCCACTTCCTCCAAACCAAAGGGGTAACCAAGGGCACCCACATGGGTCCCAGTTATGCCTGGCTCTTTGTTGGGTAGATGGAATGGTTCGGCTTCCGCAGTTACACCTGCACAAACCCCAACCTGTTCCCCTACTACAAGTCCCTGGTGCTGAGCGGCAGCAGTGCTAACCACTGACCTATGGTGCCGGACACTGGGTAGCTTAAAAGAATAGGGACATATTTGTTGATGTCTGCTTTTTTCCTCAAATCTGGATGACATAAGTTTTCTGTTCAGCAACGGTAGCTTTATTATCGGACAGCCAGCGAGAGATTCAAAATGTCATTAAAAGTAGCCAAATGCCTACTTGTAGCGGCTCTTCTTCACGAATCTCTGCCTTACACCCAGAGACAGTATATTTTATAGGAATTGAACAAAGACTTATCCGTCCCAAAGATGATTGCCTAAAGTAGGCAATTACAATTTTACAAAACCTGATGAATGTCGATGCCCTGAAATAATGTGTGAATAGACTATAGAAACCGATTATAATATCTTCCATGCTTATGTGTTAATGGAAAGTAATTAAGTTTTGCCTCCTACAAATGGGGATATGCTAATATGGAGGTGAGGCAACTGGGGGATCCACATACCTATGTTAATATGGAAGGGAAGTGAGACACTGGGAGAGGGATGCAGCTAGCTGGGTTGGGGCCAGAGCTATTAGTCCTGTCTGGAAAGGACAAAGGTCTTATCTAGGCTTACTTGCGTGGAATGGGGGAATCCATATGTGTGGATTGAAAGAGTACAGCCGCTCAGTTGCTGTTGCAATAGGTTTATTTTTGTAGTGGGATGTTTAACCCTAAAATCCCCAATGTGCCCTGGAAGAGAAGCAAAGCATGGAACTGACCCCCGCCCCCCCCATAACATTTTAACTACCATAAAATCTTGCAGCATTAGAAATGGCTTGTCATTGTGCCTGTAATCTTGTCACAGTGAAACAAACATTCTTTGACACAACCAATGATGAGAAAATGAGTACATATTTACAAATGCAAGAACATATTTAAAATAAAGTTTCCCCCTCACCACCTATGTGCTTTCAGAGGGAGTTGTCTTCCTTTCTTTCTCACAACATCTTTGTTCAGTCCTGGGTTAAGCAGTTGGATTGAAGGATGGCTGTCCTTAACTGTAACCTGTTGGTATTGAAGTTTGGTTGGGTGACACTGGGAACATTTGTGCCAAGAGGGCCTAAATATGCTCATTGTATCTAGCCTAGATGAAGGCGCATCCTGCTTGGCTTGAAATCACTACATGACTGAGGGTGGTAGACAGGGTGGAGCTGGAAAGCTCAGCCACTTTTGGAGTCCTTTGCTGTGCACTTGTGATTCGAGACTGCAGATCTGTATGTATATCCAGCAGACACTAAGTGAACTCTACCTGGCTTTCCATGTCAGCTGCCAGCCTATCCAGAGAGAATTCAGATGCTTGCATGCCAGAGGCAGCATGGCATAAACAGCATTGATGGAGTATGCCAACTTTTTGAGTTAATATGCCTAGTGTCTCCACAACAATCATCTGCTGCTCCATTGGCTCCAATTCTTAATTGCTGACACTATGGGGTTCTCTTCTTCCTGGGGATGAGTGGATATCCAGTCTCTGGTAATCCTTCCAGTGCCATGTTTCTTCCTTGATCACTATGGAGACATGGTTGTGATATGCTCACCAGCATGTGCTCTTGACTCTTACTAAAATACCAAGTAATGTATTGATATCTGAGATGGTAAAGGTGCAGAAGACAGCGTCGTTGGTGTTTCCCATGAGGGATCCATAGGAGTGAATGATGCAATGTCTTGTGGGCCTGCCCCCTTGACCACAGAGACTAAAAGTTCCATTGGTGCCTGCAGGAGGCAGAGAAAATGGAGGCTTGGTCATCTTAAGAGCACATTTGTAATGGCATTACAAGGAGAGCAGAAAAGCAATGGAAATCTTTTTTCCTTGACTGCAGGGGCATTTTGGATTTGGTATCACCACACGAGTGGCCATTGTCCTCACTGGCCAGGGTGAAATCCTACTTTTCTTCCTACCATCTACCTTAGTTACTTGCCCTATTGTGGTTAATTTATATTGCAATGTTTAGTAAGGGGAATGTGGTGAGGTGCCCTGAGTGAGTGAGGCCATACAGTGTTAGTCAATGTGGGGAATGGGGCAGGTGACAGCAAGATGTTGCATGCCACAGCAAGAGTGGTAGGTTGTGAATCTTGGTGGGAGAGGGATGCAGTGGTAGAGACAGTGAGTGTGAGGCAGCAGATATAAAGGCTAGGACTGCATTAGCCATTTTGAAGGTTCTTTTGTACCTGCATGTGATATTTTAATGATCAAAATATGTGGGCCCAGTTATGTTTCCTTGGACTTTCACTTATCTAGCTTGTCACCGTTTAGAGTTCGCCCTGATTTGTTTTTTTAAGGTCCAAAGTGATAGCATTGTATATGTGCCCATTTACTTAATCTATCAATGTCTCTACAATTGTATACCGATAACCATATTGCTTCTGTTATTGTCTATCTTTCTGATGTTGAAAAGTGTGGTGCTGGAAAACCAGAGCAGGCCAGGCAGCATCCGAGGAGCAGGAGAATCGACTTTTCGGGCATAGCCCTTCTTCGGGAATGAGGCTGGTGTGCCAAGCAGGCTGAGATAAAAGATAGGGGGTGAGGGGGAGTTTGGGGGAGGGACGCTGGGAATACAATAGGTGGAAGGAGGTGAGGGTGAGGGTGATAGGCCAGAGAGGGGGTGGGGGCGGAGAGGTCGGGAAGAAGATTGCAGGTTAAGAGGACGGTGCTGAATCCGGGGGTTCGGACTGAGATAAGGTGGGGGGGGAGGGGAAATGAGGAAGCTGGAGAAATCTATATTCATCCCGTGTGGTTGGAGGGTTCCTAGGCGGAAGATGAGGCATGTGGCCAGGGTCTGGCGATAGAGGAGGCTGGGAGGGGGAGTTAAAGTGTTCAGCCGCAGGGCGGTTGGGTTGGTTGGTGCGGGTGTTCCAGAGGTGTTCCCTGAAATGTTCCGCAAGTAAGCGGCCTGTCTCCCCAATGTAGAGGAGCCCACATCGGGTGCAGTGGATACAGTGTGTGGAGGTGTAGGTGAATTTGCGATGGATATGGAAGGATCAATTGGGGCCTTGGAGGGAAGTGAGAGGGGAGGTGTGGGAGCAAGTTTTGCACTTCTTGCGGTTGCAGGGGAAGGTGCCGGGAGTGGAGGTTGGGTTGGAGGGGGGTGTGGACCTAAAGAGGGAGTTGCTGAGAGAGTGGTCTATCCAGAACGCTGCTTGGGGGGGTGGTGGGGGGGGGGGAGGTTAGTGAAATATATCCCTGGTAGTGGGGTCTGTTTGGAGGTGGTGGAAATGGTGGAGGATGATACAATGTATCCGGAGGTTGGTGGGGTGGAAGGTGAGGACCAGTGGGGTTCTGTCCTGGTGGCAATTGGAGGGGCGGGGTTCAAGGGCAGAGGTGCGGGAAGTGGAGGAGATGTGGTGGAGAGCATCGTTGACCACGTTGGAGGGGAAATTGCGGTCTTTGAAGAAGGAGGCCATTTAGGCTGTTCGGTAGTGGAATTGGTCCTCCTGGGAGCAGATGTGGCAGAGGCGAAGGAATTGGGAATATGGGATGGCGTTTTTACAGGGGGCAGAGGTGTAATCTAGGTAGCTGTGGGAGTTGGTCAGTTTGTAGTAAATGTCTGTGTTGAGTCGGACGCCCTAGATAAAAATAGAGAGGTCTAGGAAAGGGAGGGAGGAGTCTGAGATGGTCCGGGTAAATTTGAGGTCGGGGTGGAAGGTGTTAGTAAAGTGGATGAACTGATCAACCTCCTCTTGAGAGCATGAGGTAGTGCCAATACAGTCATCGATGTTGCGGAGGAAAAGATGGGGGATGGTGCCAGTGTAGCTGCGGAAGATGGACTGTTCCACATTCCCGACGAAGACACGGCAACTCGCGGACACCTTCTCCTACTGCCCCCTTGACCATGACCCCATCTCCCACAACCAAACCATCATCTCCCAGACCATCCATAACCTCATCACCTCAGGGGATCTCCCATCCACTACCTCCAACCTCATAGTCACACAACCCTGCACCACCCATTTCTACCTCCTGCCCAAAATCCACAAACCCGACTGCCCCGCCTGATCTATTGTCTCAGCCTGCTCCTGCCCCACCAAACTCATCTCTGCATATCTCAACACTGTCCTGTCTCCCTTAGTCCAAGAACTCCTCACCTACGTTTGGGACACCACCCACGCCCTCCACCTCCTCCATGATTTTCGCTTCCCTGGTCCCCAACGCCTTATCTTCATGATGGATTTCTACCCTGGTAGTGTTAAGCCAAAATAGGTTAGTACATGATCGAACTTGGAGATTATCCAGCGTAACTTAACTGAGAAACATAATTGACCTGATTGGAGGTTCATAGGTAAAGGGACAGCTGGAAAATGGAAAGCCTTCAGAAATGAGATAAAAAGAATCCAGAGAAAGTATATTCCTGTCAGGCTGAAAGGGAAGCTGGTAGGTACAAGGAATGCTAGATGACTAAAGAAACTGAGGATTTGGTTAAGAAAAAGAAGGAAGCATATGTCAGGTATAGACAGGATAGATCGAGTGATTCCTTGGAAGAGTATAAATGAAGTAGGAGTATACTTAAGAGGGAAATCAGGAGGGCAAAACGGGGACATGAGATAGCTTTGGCAAATAGAATTAAGGAGAATCCAAAGGGTTTTTGCAAATATATTAAGGACAAACGGATAACTAGGGAGAGAATAGGGCCTCTCAAAGATCAGCAAGGCAGCCTTTGTGTGAAGCCACAGAAAATGGGGGAGATACTAAATGAATATTTTGCATCAGTATTTACTGTGGAAAAGGATATGGAAGATATAGACTGTAGGAAAATAGATGGTGACATCTTGCAAAATGTCCAGATTACAGAGGAGGAAATGCTGGATGTTTTGAAATGATTAAAGGTGGATAAATCCCCAGGACTTGATGAGGTATACCCGAGAACTCTGTGGGAAACTAGAGAAGTGATTGCTAGGCCTCTTCCCGAGGTATTTGTATCATTGATAGTCACAGGTGAGGTGCTGGAAGACTGGAGGTTGGCAAACATGGTGCCACTGTTTAAGAAGGGCGGTAAAGACAAGCCAGGGAACTATAGACCGGTAAGCCTGACCTCAGTGGTGGGCAAGTTGTTGGAGGGAATCCTGAAGGATAGGATGTACAAGTATTTGGAAAGGCGAGGACTGATTTGGAATAGTCAACATGGCTTTGTGCGTGGGAAATCATGTCTCACAAACTTGATTGAGTTTTTTGAAGAAGTAACAAAGAAGATTGATGAGGACAGAGCAGTAGATGTGATCTATATGGACTTCAGTAAGGCATTTGACAAGGTTCCCTATGGGAGACTGGTTAGCAAGATTAGATCTCATGGAATACATGGAGAACTAGCCATTTGGATACAGAACTGGCTCAAAGGTAGAAGACAGAGAGGGTGGTGGTGGGGGGTTGTTTTTCAGACTTGATGCCTGTGACCAGTGGAGTACCACAAGGATTGGTGCTGGGCCCTCTACTTTTTGTCATTTACATAAATTATTTGGATGCGAGCATAAGAGGTACAGTTAGTAAGTTTGCAGATGACACCAAAATTGGAGGTGTGGTGGACAATGAAGAGGGTTAGCTCAGATTACAACAGGATCTGGACCAGATGGGCCAATGGGCTGAGAAGTGGTAGATGGAGTTTGATTCAGATAAATGTGAGGTGCTGCATTTTGGGAAAGCAAATCTTAGCAGGACTTATACACTTAATGCTGAAAATGTGTTGCTGGAAAAGCGCAGCAGGTCAGGCAGCATCCAAGGAACAGGAAATTCAACGTTTCGGACTTCATCAGGAAAAGTTTTAGATGCCTGTTTAGTGAGCACAATGACTGAGGCAGGGATGAAAGTCTTGAGGTTTGTTATGATGTACTATGAAAAAAAAATCCAATTTCAGGTTGCCATAGAATGTGGAATCAGGCCATTCAGCCCATCGAGTCTGCAACAACCCTCTGATGAGCATCCCCTATTTCTGTAACCCTCCATTTCCCATCTCTATTCCACCTAGTGTGCATATCTCTGAAGATGATGGGCAATTAGCATGGTCAGTCTACGTTACCCATACATCTTTAGACTCACGGAGGAAACCCACCCAAGCATGGGGAGAGTGTGCAAACTCCCCACAGACAATCAACTAAGGGTAGAATTGAACCCAGGTCCTTGGTGCAGTGAGACAGCAGTGCTAACCACTGAGCCACCATGATAGACATACAGAACTACAAGTTTGAAATCAATTAAAATAGAAATGGTCCTTTGGTATGATTAAAATAAGAAAAAGTGAAAAGCCTAACAGCGCCAGGGACCCAGGTTCAATCCCAGCCTCGGGGAGACTGACTGTGTGGAGTTTGAATATTCTCCCTGTGTCTGTTCCTGTAGGTGTTCTGGTTTCCAGCCAAAATCCCAATAGGAAGGAGACCAGAATTGCACCCAATATTCCAACAGTGGCCTAACCAATGTCCTGTACAGCCGCAACATGACCTCCCAACTCCTGTACTCAGTACTCTGACCAATAAAGGAAAGCATACCAAATGCCCTTCACTATCCTATCTACCTGTGACTCCAGTTTCAAGGAGCTATGAACCTGCACTCCAAGGTCTCTTTGTTCAGCAATACTCCCTAGGACCTTACCATTAAGTGTATAAGTCCTGCTAAGATTTGCTTTAGAGGTTTACAAAATTATGAGGGGCATGGATAGGATAAATAGACAAAGTCTTTTCCCTGGGGTCGGGGAGTCCAGAACTAGAGGGCATAGGTTTAGGGTGAGAGGGGAAAGGTACAAAAGAGACCTAAGGGGCAACTTTTTCATGCAGAGGGTGGTATGTGTATGGAATGAGCTGCCAAAGAATGTGGTGGAGCTGAAAATGTGTTGCTGGAAAGGCGCAGCAGGTCAGGCAGCATCCAAGGAGCAGGAGATTCGACGTTTCGGGCATAAGCCCTTCTTCAGGCCTCTTTTCCAGCAACACATTTTCAGCTCTGATCTCCAGCATCTGTAGACTTCACCTCTCCTCGAAGATTTCAACCTACTGCGAATTCTCTTGCAAGGATGCCTTCCTTGAAGAAGCTCTCTTCCTCCCTTTTCCAGCAACACATTTTCAGCTCTGATCTCCAGCATCTGCAGACTTCACTTTCTCCTCGAAGAGAATGTGGTGGAGGCTGGTACAATTGCAGCATTTAAGAGGCGTTTGGATGGATATATGAATAGGAAGGGTTTGGAAGGATATGGACCGGGTGCTGGCAGGTGGGACTAGATTGGGTTGGAATGTCTGGTCGGCATGGACAGGTTGGGCTGAAGGTTCTGTTTCCATGCTGTACATCTCTATGACTCTATGTGCAGGTGGATTAGCCATGCTAAATTGCCCTTGATATCTAGGGATATGTAGGCTAGATGGGTTAGCCTCGGGAAATACAGGGTGACAGGGATAGGGCATGGTCGGTTACTCTTTGGAGTGTCAGTGTGGACTTAATGGGCTGAATGGCCTGCATCCACACCCCATAGGAATACTACGATAAAATTAAATTTGAGATGGACAAGATATTAAGAGATAGTATGTGAGACTGAAACAAATTAAGACTAGCAAGATATTATTTGCATTTCTTAGTAAAAGGATTTGTTGAATATGCAGTTGAACCTTGGGGGGAAAAAGAATAATAATGTTGGAAGGGAAAGAGAAGTTGGCAAAGTTATGTAATGAACACTTCATTTTATTAATAACTAAAATAATATTTATTGGAGAAAAGACAAATTCTGACCTCATACACATTACATGAAATGAAAGTACTGAAGCAGTTTGTTTAGCTAAAGGTGGAACTGGGACCAAAAAAAAATCCAAAGATTCTGATATAAAGAAAGGATGAAATTGTTCGTCTATGAGCTGATATGTACCAGTAAACTCAAGAGTGGTCAAAATAGTTGTCATTAAAAAATAGCAAACCACGTTGATCAATGTGGTTGACTCATAACTATCTGTGTAATGGCCTGGCAAGCCGCCCAGTCGTGTCAAACTATTACAGTTGTAATGAAGGGAATGAAACCAGGCGGACCACCTGACAACAGACTATGCACCAGAAATGACAACACATAATCAAGTTGACCTTGGAAAAGCTTCCTACTACTATCTGGGGACTTACGCTAAAATTGATTGGGAGAACTGTCCTGCAGACTATTCAGGTAACAGTCTGGCATAATCATACTCAGAATCATCCCTGTCAGACACTGTCCCACTGGCAGGGCAGTTCTATTTCAAGTGGCATCACAGTGATATATACTCATGAAGGAATTGTCCTTGGAGTCCTCAACATAGACTCTGGCATGAAATCTCATGACATTGGGTCATAGATGGACAAGGAAATCTCCTGTTCATTACCACCTAAACTGTTCCGCCTTGGCTGAAGAATCTGTACTTCTCCATGTTAAACAACACACTTGGAGGAAACATGAATCACAGAATCCCTCCAGTGTGGAAATAGACCATTCAGACCAACAAGTCGACACTGATGCTCTGAAGAGCATCCCACCCTATCCCTACAACCCTGCATTTCCCATGACTATTCTACCTAGCCTACACTTCTTTGGACTGTCAGAGGAAACCAGAGCACCCAGACAAAACCCATGCAGACATGAGGAGAATGTGCAAAATACAAACAGAAGTTGCCAGAAGGTAGAATTGAATCCAGGTTCCTGGTGCTGTGAGGCAGCAGTGCTAACCACGAACCACCATTGAGGGTGGAAAGGGTACAAAATGTACCCTGTATGTAGGAATTCAATTTTTAGGAACTTGTAACTCCTGATCAAACTTGTCAATTTCTAAAGGACTTGCTGCTGGATTCACCTCATCCTGACCAATCTACCTTTGTGACCACCACAAAGTCCTTGTTGCGACAAAGACTCCTCTTCAAACTAAGGATTAATTACACTATCACCACTATGTTAAACGGATAGACTTTGTTATGACACAGGGTAAACTCTCCCCTGCTAACTCAAACCGGCAACACAGAAAAGATTTACCCTGTGTGGTAATCTATTAAAATTCGAGAAGCCAAGAACTATTTAAGGTAAAAATTAACAACTTTATTACTTAAAGTACAACAGATAAGTACAACTAATAACAATTCACAACTCCTTCCCCTAACCTACTTTCCCTTCTATAATACAAGTCTGATAAAACCCCTGAGTAAGATTTAGCAAAAACTCAAATTTCAAAACCAGGCAGCTGTTTTTGAAGTAGTACCTTCCTCTGTAGATTTTCTTCTTCTTAGGGATTTCTGTTTCACAGGTTATTGATTGATAAAGGTACCTTTAAGAGAGCCATATATTGGGCAGTCTGTACATGCTGGTGGCTTGACAGTTCTCCCTTCAAGTGTTTAATTCTTCCCAGTCTTTTACCCCAAAGCATCAGATCATTTCATTGGATTTAATATTGTTAATATATTAAATTCAAACTTGATTGGGGGTTGGTATTTTGGGGTATAATTTAAACTAATTGGCCAAATTTGAATGTTTTTGTCTCCAGGCAACCTAGCCAGTGTTAGCTGTTCTGAACCAAAAGTTACTTTATAAATTCTTCAGCACTCTGTGTGCTTGTCTAAGTCCTTGCTAAATTTCAACTTTCTTAAAAGGTACAGTACCCCTTACACTTCCATAACAACTCAAACTAAAAAGTTCATGAGGGTCTGTAGAGGCAGGAACAGACATTCTTAAATAGAGGTGCCAAACCAGTGAAGCTACAATACTCTTTACTTGTCAAACAGTGGAAGCAGCAAGCAATAGACAAGGCTAAGTAATCATATAATTAAATGGATCAGATTTAAGCTCTGAGTCCTGCTACATCTGGTCATGAATTATATTGGACAATCAAGCAACTAAAACGTGGAGGTTTCACAAATATCCTATACCTCAATTATGGTGGACCAACCACAACAGTGCAAACGTATTAAGTATTTGAAACCATTTTCAGCCAAATGTATTGAGTGAATGATCTACATTGGTTTCTACATAAGAACACTAGAAGGAAAGATGTCAGGTCACAGCCAAGCTGATTCACTCCATATGACATCAAAAATGGCTGAATGCACTGGATACTACAAAGCTTATGGACTCTGACAAAAATCCGACAAAAACATTGAAGACTTGTGCTCCATTAAAGAATCAGCTGAGTCACTCACTAAGCTATACTAGTAGAGTTACAACACTAGCATCTACCCAACAATGTGGCAAAATGCTCAGATATGTCTTGTGCACAAAAATCAGGACAGATCCAGCCTAGCCAATGATTGTCCTATCAGCAAATTGGTGTCAAAGATTGTCAACAGTCCTTCCAAGAATCAAGACAACATGTCATCAAGTATGATATCAAGGAGAAAAAACAAAGTACAGCAGAGGCTGAAAATCAAAAACAAAAACAGAAAGTGCTAGGAAAACTCAGCAGGTCTGGCAACGTCTGTGGAGAGAAAGCAAAGTTAACAGTTCAGG